>NC_069499.1:35812005-36112005 GCF_027579735.1 Bombina bombina | reverse complement strand
AAGATTCCGTGATAGATACTCTGGTTCAAGCCAGAAAACCGGTAACTAGGAAGATTTACCATAAAATATGGAAAAGATATATCTGCTGGTGTGAATCCAAGGGATTCCCATGGAATAAGATAAAGATTCCTAGGATTCTTTCCTTTCTACAAGAAGGTTTGGATAAAGGATTATCTGCAAGTTCTCTAAAGGGACAGATTTCTGCTTTATCTGTCCTACTGCACAAACGACTGGCAGTTGTGCCAGATGTTCAAGCATTTGTTCAGGCTTTGGTTCGGATCAAGCCTGTTTACAGACCTTTGACTCCTCCCTGGAGTTGAAATCTAGTTCTTTCAGTTCTTCAAGGGGTTCCGTTTAAACCTTTACATTCCGTAGATATTAAGTTGTTATCTTGGAAAGTTTTGTTTTTGGTTGCTATTTCTTCTGCTAGAAGAGTTTCTGAGTTATCTGCTCTACAATGTACTCCACCCTATCTGGTGTTCCATTCAGATAAGGTTGTTTTGCGTACTAAGCCTGGTTTTCTACCAAAGGTTGTTTCCAACAAAAATATTAATCAAGAGATAGTTGTACCTTCTTTGTGTCCGAATCCAGTTTCATAGAAGGAACGTTTGCTACACAATTTAGATGTAGTCCGTGCTCTAAAATTCTACTTAGAAGCTACGAAAGACTTCAGACAAACTTCTTCTCTGTTTGTCGTCTATTCTGGTAAAAGGAGAGGTCAAAAAGCAACTTCTACCTCTCTTTCTTTTTGGCTTAAAAGCATCATCCGATTGGCTTATGAGACTGCCGGACGGCAGCCTCCTGAAAGAATCACAGCTCACTCCACTAGGGCTGTAGCTTCCACATGGGCCTTCAAGAACGAGGCTTCTGTTGATCAGATATGTAAGGCAGCGACTTGGTCTTCACTGCACACTTTTGCCAAATTTTACAAATTTGATACTTTTGCTTCTTCGGAGGCTATTTTTGGGAGAAAGGTTTTGCAAGCTGTGGTGCCTTCCGTTTAGGTGACCTGATTTGCTCCCTCCCTTCATCCGTGTCCTAAAGCTTTGGTATTGGTTCACACAAGTAAGGATGACGCCGTGGACCGGACACACCAATGTTGGAGAAAACAGAATTTATGCTTACCTGATGAATTACTTTCTCCAACGGTGTGTCCGGTCCACGGCCCGCCCTGGTTTTTTAATCAGGTCCGATGAATTATTTTCTCTAACTACAGTCACCACGACACCATATGGTTTCTCCTATTTTTTCCTCCTGTCCGTCGGTCGAATGACTGGGGTGGGCGGAGCCTGGGAGGGACTATATGGCCAGCTTTGCTGGGACTCTTTGCCATTTCCTGTTGGGGAAGAGATATTCCCACAAGTAAGGATGACGCCGTGGACCGGACACACCGTTGGAGAAAGTAATTTATCAGGTAAGCATAAATTCTGTTTTTTAAACAATTCACAGGTGAAGATACGAGGAAGTAGTCATGTTTTACATACATTGCACAACTGCAAGATATTCAGTCAATAGCTGGAATAAACAATGCAAGAGCTATTACAACGGATTGTGGTTGCCTATCTTTCACCTAAGAGTTTTACATTATAGGTTAACAAGTAACTAAAGTTAAACAAAAACACAAACCTTTCTCAAATGATGATACAAAAGAGTAATAGCGTGTTGCATAAATTGTAAAACAGAAGAGCATTCAGTGAGTGATGTAAAGGCGAAGGTGTTGTTGTCTAGGATTGTAGTTGTGTATCTCTCACTTGAGAATTCAATTAAATTGAAAAAAATGATTAAACTAAAGTGAACAGAACTTGGCTAACTAACGTTTCCTTGCTAGTATGGGATAATGTGCTAATTGGGAGCTACTCGCCAGAGGAATCCCCGAGGCGGCAGCATCAGAGTGGAAGCATCAAACCCGCCCAGCGGAATATACTTTGTCGCTAGCAAGAAAGGGTCCATTACAGTGCATTGTCATTTGTAAAGTCGAAGGTTGGGGTCTTGTTGAGTGTCACATGTTGTCGTGGGCCAGCGGTCTTTGAGTTGCTCAATCATAAGAACTGCTCGTAAAAGAGGATAGTAATTGTGTTTGTGTAGTGATGGGTAGATATGACAGGTAGGGGTCCCACTAAGTTAAAAATTATTTAATCCTGCGTTTAGTGTCCCTTTTGACGTCCGCTTGTTCCACGAGTAGCTGGGTATGAATCGATCGTATAAGGTTTGTCAAATGTGGAGGTTTGGGGGATACCCAATTTTTGAGTAAAAAACGGTCATGGGACGAGGAGTGGGTGTGGCCTATTAGGAAGAAGGCGTCGTGGATTGATAAGATTAGTCGGTTGTGGCAGACATTTGAAAGTCAGAATTGTGCTTTACACCAGGATTGGTCTGTCTTGGGGCAAGTCAAAAAAGGTGTGGGCAATAAATGAGCATTTAGGGCATTTGTCTATTGCGTCTGGGACCCACTTAGAGCATAATTTATGGGTAATGTAGCTTAAATAAATAAACTTAATATGCACTTATCTAGAGTGGAGCGAGTCGTTGGTTCTATGCTTGTACTGTAGTTAGTGTGTCTTCAGTGACGTCTATGTTTGTAATGTCTCTCCACCGTTAGTTTTTGCATGGTGCCTTTGTAGCAGTTATTAAGTTGTAAATGTAGGCGATAGTGGATTCCTTGTCTAGTTAAGGAACATATGGTGTCAATGTTGGTGCTAGTTTTATGATCAAGGCCTTCAGTTAGCAGTTTACGTGCGTAGTGTAAGCTTTGAAGGGGGTATTGTAAAACTGAAGTGGGGGGATGTGGCGATTGTTTCTATCCAGGTAAACAGAAATAAGGAACAAACGGCTAATTACAGTGCCATCTCTCAGACTGAAAAGGTTTTTTTTTTAAGCCACATATTTTATACACGTTTTTAACATGTCAAAAAACATAACTGAGATTAGGAATTCCCAACCCCAGCACTCGCTCACCACCATATAGATTGTTAGTTTATCACTTAAAAGCAGATATTTAATAGACTTTTTCAAGATTCGTTGTATTTGTTTGAAAACGATAAACAAATGTCCCTTTGATGAAAAGTAATGAAACTGAATACTTGGAATAACAAAAGTAGCTGATTCATTTATGCAGTTAAAGTCATAAATCTAAAGGCAGGAAAGTCGTTGAAATGTACACTTCAGTAATGGTTTAGCATCGTCCTTGTCAGTTGGCTGAACCTGTAGTTAAAGTCAAAATTAAACTTTCATGACTCAGACAGAGCACAACATTTTTTTTTTTTTTAATAGTATTTTTATTGAGGTGTTAAGGCGAAAAAAAACAAAAAAAACCATGGTACAGGTAAATAAAGACTTGGTTTCAAAAGCATAGGATTATCACTATACGATATACATATTAAGTTTCACAATGTTCAAATCACCCAAATATACAAATATAAGATAACCTCAGGTTTTCGATTTAAGGAGAGTCCCCTTGAAATATAGTATGAAGTCGTAAACAATGGCTTCCCTCTATGGTAAATAGACGCCTCTCTTGGACCTCCTGAAAAGAGTTTGAAACATAATAGGGAACTTTTAGGGGGTACAAAGAAAATAACAAAATGGGCCACTTTTGGACCCCAAATGCAAGCGGCTGGTTTGGGAAATAGCATATTTAATGACTATGGAAAGAATTTGATTGAACCCATAATAAGAAAATAACTATACTGATAACTGTTGTTATGCGAGACATATGTGCTTAAACAATATAAGTAGAATAACAAAATAAGTGTATGGGTGTATGGGTTAAGGAGATGTCCTAAATATTCATTTACAGCTTCATACAGCATAGGCACCCAGCAGCAAATGCATTTGCTGCTGGGTGCCTATGCTGTATGAAGCTGTAAAGGATAAATAAATGCTATAAAGCTTGAAAAACCTTTTTCCTTCAAATTATTGGTGCTGTGGACTTCAGTTGTTACTACATTACAGAGTGGCGTTTGCGGTAGCCCTCCATCACGTGCATCAGGTGTGTGCTGTCTGTCATATGTGAACTGCTAAATATTCCAACAGAGAACTAATTTGGTTAATGGCATAAGGAGTTATTTACTGTAATGGGGAAGGGATTCTTAAGAATACATATCTGTGATATAATAGGCAGTAGTTGCTGCTGCTGCGGAGGCGTTCAGTAGAGAGATTACAACCTAAACATTAGAGAGCTCACAGTGAGGTTTTCTAATTAGTCCCGTAGCAAGTTATTATATAAGGGGGCATATGGCTCATTACCGTAGCTAAGCATTGACGTGACTAATAGTCTATGAGTGCATTGACCCTGCAAATTCTCATCACTCCCAAATAGCATTCACGCTTTGTTAGAGAACTGACTCGTAAGAGCAATGCTGAGTCTAAGTGTAACTTACCGTCGCTAAAAATCTTAACTCCCTTTTAAGTGGCTATCTCACAATGACCTAAATTTATATATATATACGAACACAATAATTAACTAGCAAGCTTTGTCAGTAAACGTGAAGGAGGTTATGCGGACAGATATAGGAGGATATTTTTCATATTAAGTAAATACAAGAAGTCAAAGTAGGAGTTCCTGAGGGGAGGGTAACCGTGAGCAGGCTGTCTACTGTAGTGTTTACGGCTCCCACCTTTGTAGAAGTAAAATATCTAGCCGATTCCGGATCGACCTCTCGGGTCCAAAAGTCCCTGGTATCGTGTATAGTTCAACAGGCACAGACCTCCAGGATCCCAGTTAGGTAGCACTGAGATCAACAACTGATCATGCTGTGTAATGGGCAAGGATATAATTTCCTCAGCTCTTGCCATAGAGCGATCCTGACATAAAAGTCCTCCAGAGACATATTGCAATTCACTGCTGTCTTCATGTCTGTATAGCCTGACTGCTCCGTGTATGCAGGAGCACTGTACTTCTTTGTCGGTACTAGTAACTCAGCCGATCCCCCTCCAAGACAGACTCCCCTCTGTAGATAGATCCCAATGTATTGTTAATGAGTCGGTCCTCTCCACTTTTGTTTGGCCAGTCGATGGCGAAGGTGCATAGGAGACCGGTGATTGCAGGGGGTAAACAGAAAGATCCGTAGGTCCCGATGTAACAACGGGAGTACTCTGGGAGAATTCGCAGTTGCTCTGGAGCAGCTGAAGCGGTCGGGATTCCCATGCTGTACTAGGTGGGCTCGGGGAAAGCTGAGGCAAATGTCACTCCCGCTCCGAGATCTCCCCAGCTGGTTCCTCAGCCCTTTCTACAATACCTGGGGGTGTTGATTCCTCCGGGGGCATAAGTCCTCCTGACTCCAAGATCTGGCATAGCTGCCTCTCCAAGTCCTCAAAATGGTGCCTTATCAGATTCTGCATCTCCTGTTCCCATCTATCAACCGCTGCCATAGCCATCTGAACAGTAATCATCAGTATTCCCTTTTCTGCTATAGAAACTTGTACGGCTCTTGCAATTGTAAAGTTTGTTATCCAAATACTGGATATTGTAACCCCGGTGTACGGGGGGGGGGGGGTTAATGTGCGGCAGCCCCAGACCCACACATAATCCACACAGGGCTCGTTTATCCTTATTTATTGCTGCGTAGCTGTATAATGGATTCTAGGCCTGTGAGAAAGTCTGCAGCGTGGCTGACTCAAAGAGCATAGGCAAAACACAGTCCAATCCTCCGCTCTTAGAGTCTATCAAACCACAAGAACTTAATCCTGTTTATGAGTTTAGGATAGCATCAGTTTGCTGTAGGTAATTTGCCATAAATCTATAAAAACTCACAGAGCGTCACAAAGACGCGTCTAGCCGCTTTGAGTGTAGGCTCCGCCCCCCAGAGCACAACATTTTGAACAACTTTCCAATTCATTTCCATAATCTAAATGTGCACAATCTTTTTATGTGCACAGTTTATATGAGCATGTGCAAGATTCACAGGATATACATATATGCATTTTGTGATTGGTTGATGGCTGTCACATGAGGCATTAGTAAGGAAAATGTAGCTGACATTTGTAAGAAAATAAACTCAGTGCTTTTTATTATGTATTTACTGATTATGCTATTCTATTGTGTCTGGTGGTCCTTTAAACAGGAAGTATATAAGCTTCAATATTGTTCCTGCCTAGTCCTGATCCTATACAAATACATATATAAAATGTTTTGTGCTGCTTCTGGTTTGTAGTATTAGCTACTGTTTTAACTTAAAGGGACATGAAATCCATTTTTTTTTTATGATTCAGACTACAATTTCTCCAACATTGGTGTGTCCTGTCCACGGCGTCATCCTTACTTGTGGGAATATTCTCTTCCCCAACAGGAAATGGCAAAGAGCACAGCAAAAGCTGCCCATATAGCCCCTCCTCTGGCTCCGCCCCCCAGTCATTCTCTTTGCCACTCTGAACAAGTAGCATCTCCACGGAGATGGTGAAGAGTATGTGGTGTTAGTTGTAGTTTTTTATTCTTCTATCAAGAGTTTGTTATTTTAAAATAGTGCCGGTTTGTACTATTTAGTCTAAAACAGAAAAGGATGAAGAGTTCTGTTTAAAAGAGGAGTATGATTTTAGCAGCAGTAACTAAAATCAATTGCTGTTCCCACGCAGGACTGTTGAGCCCAGAGAACTTCAGTTGGGGGGAACAGTTTGCAGACTTTTTCTGCTCAAGGTATGACTGGTCCATTTTCTAACAAGACTTAGTAATACTAGAAGACTGTCATTTTCCCTCTTTGGGATCGGTAAGCCATTTTCTTAGACTCATAACAGAATGAAGGCTTATTAATGGACTATATACTGGTTGACACTATTGTGGGCTAAATCGATTGCTTTATTCAATATTTATATATGTTTTGAAGTGTTTTTAAAACTTGAGAATAATTGGTAACGTTTTTAAGCGCCAGGCAGTCGTTTAGACACCTTTCCCAGTCAGGAAGGGCCTTTCACTATAGTAGGCAGAGCCTCATTTTCGCGCCTTAATTGCGCAGTTTCTTTTGGATGCAGTGCATGCAGCTTCATGTGAGAGGGTCTGGTGGCCATTAAAAACGTTCCTGGAAGGCTTATTTCGGTGGCGAATAACCCCCAAGGACAGGTGAAGCTGCAGCAAACGCTGCGGCTGGGACTGTAGTGGGTTTAAAATTGTGAATTGATAAAACAGCTCCGGTTTCCTCATTTAAGGGGCTACAAACTTGAAAATTGGGGTGCAATACTTTTAAAGCATTAAGACACTAGGGTGCAAATTTGGTAAGAATCGGATATTTCCTTCATAGTTTTTCACACATGCAGAAATAAAGTGTGCTCTGTTTAACATTTAAAGAGACAGTAACAGTTTTGTTTAAAAACGGTTTTATTGCATTAATAGCCTGTATAAGCCTGTCTAACATGTCTGTACCTTCAGATAGAACATGTTCTGTATGTATGGAGGCCAAGGTGGTCCCCCCTTTAAATGTATGTGATAATTGTGCCATGGCGTCCAGACAAAGTAAGGACAGTACTGTCACATTTAATAAGGTTGCCCAAGATGATTCCTCAAATGAAGGTAGTGGGGGTAGTTCACCATCCTCTCCTTCAGTGTCAACTCCAGTTTTGCCCGCGCAGGCGACACCTAGTACATCTAGCGCGCCAATGCTTGTTACTATGCAACAATTAACGGCAGTAATGGATAATTCTATAGCTAATATTTTATCCAAAATGCCAGCATTTCAAAAAAATTGCTCAGTTTTAAATACAGTAGAGCAAGAGTGCACTGACGATAATTTATCCGTCATACCCTCACACCAGTCAGAATTGGCAGTGAGGGAGGGTTTGTCGGAGGGAGAAATTTCTGATTCAGGAAGAGTTTCTCAACAGGCAGAACCTGATGTTGTGACGTTTAAGTTAGAGCATCTCCGCGCCTTACTTAAGGAGGTACTAACTACTCTGGATGATTGTGACTCTTTGGTCATTCCAGAAAAATTGTGCAAAATGGACAAATTCCTAGAGGTCCCTGTGCACCCTGATGCCTTTCCGATACCTAAAAGGGTGGCGGACATAGTGACTAAGGAGTGGGAGAAACCAGGCATACCTTTTGTCCCACCTCCTATATTTAAGAAAATGTTCCCCATGGTCGACCCAAGGAAGGACGCATGGCAAACAGTCCCTAAGGTTGAGGGGGCAGTTTCTACGCTAGCCAAACGCACGACTATTCCCATTGAGGACAATTGTGCTTTCAAAGATCCTATGGATAAAAAATTGGAGGGTTTGCTTAAAAAGATTTTTGTTCAGCAAGGTTTCCTCCTCCAACCAATTTCGTGCATTATTCCTGTGACTACGGCGGCGTGCTTTTGGTTCGATGAACTAGAAAAGTCGCTCAATAAAGAGACTCCATATGAGGAAGTCATGGACAGAATTCACGCACTTAAGTTAGCTAATTCCTTTATTTTAGATGCCACTTTGCAATTGGCAAGGTTAGCGGCGAAAAATTCAGGGTTTGCAATTGTGGCGCGCAGAGCGCTCTGGCTAAAATCTTGGTCGGCGGATGTATCTTCCAAGACAAAATTGCTTAATATTCCTTTCAAAGGTAAGACCCTTTTTGGGCCAGAATTGAAGGAGATTATTTCAGACATCACTGGGGGAAAGGGCCATGCCCTCCCACAGGATAGGCCTTTCAAGGCTAAGAATAAGTCCAATTTTCGTTCCTTTTGTAACTTCAGGAACGGACCGTCTCCTAACTCTGCAGCCTCTAGACAAGAGGGTAACGCTTCCCAGGCTAAGCCAGCTTGGAAACCAATGCAAGGCTGGAACAAGGGTAAACAGGCCAAGAAGCCTGCTGCTGCTACCAAGACAGCATGAAGGGGTAGCCCCCGATCCGGGACCGGATCTAGTAGGGGGCAGACTTTCTCTCTTTGCTCAGGCTTGGGCAAGAGATGTTCCGGATCCCTGGGCACTAGAAATAGTCTCTCAGGGTTATCTTCTAGAATTCAAGGAACTTCCCCCAAGGGGAAGGTTCCACATGTCTCGCTTATCTTCAGACCAGATAAAGAGACAGGCATTCTTACATTGCGTAGGAGACCTATTAAAGATGGGAGTGATACACCCAGTTCCAACAGCGGAACAAGGTCAGGGGTTTTACTCAAACCTGTTTGTAGTTCCCAAAAAAGAGGGAACTTTCAGACCAATTCTGGATTTAAAAATTCTAAACAAATTCCTCAGGGTTCCATCATTCAAAATGGAAACCATTCGAACGATTTTACCTACAATCCAGGAGGGTCAATACATGACAACCGTGGATTTAAAGGATGCGTACCTACATATTCCTATCCACAAAGATCATCATCAGTTCCTAAGGTTCGCCTTTCTGGACAAACATTACCAGTTCGTGACTCTTCCGTTCGGTTTAGCCACTGCTCCCAGAATCTTCACAAAGGTGCTAGGGTCCCTTCTAGCGGTTCTAAGACCGAGGGGCATTGCAGTGGCACCTTACCTAGACGACATTCTAATCCAAGCGTCGTCTCTTTCCAGATCAAAGGCTCATACAGACATTGTATTAGCCTTCCTCAGGTCTCACGGGTGGAAGGTAAACGTGGAAAAGAGTTCCCTGTCCCCGTCTACAAGAGTTCCCTTTCTGGGAACAATAATAGATTCTGTAGAAATGAAGATCTTTCTGACAGAGGTCAGAAAATTAAAGCTTCTAAAGGCGTGTCAAGTTCTTCATTCTATTCCTCAGCCTTCCATAGCTCAGTGCATGGAAGTAATAGGTCTAATGGTGGCAGCAATGGACGTGGTTCCTTTTGCTCGAATTCATCTAAGACCATTGCAACTGTGCATGCTCAGACAGTGGAATGGGGATTATGCAGACTTGTCTCCCCAGATTCAAGTAGACCAGTTAACCAGAGACCCACTCCGTTGGTGGTTGACTCAGGATCACCTGTCTCAGGGAATGAGTTTCCGCAGACCAGAGTGCGTCATTGTCACGACCGACGCCAGTCTATTAGGCTGGGGCGCGGTCTGGGACTCCCTGAAAGCTCAGGGTCTATGGTCTCGGGAAGAGTCTCTTCTCCCGATAAACATCCTGGAACTGAGAGCGATATTCAATGCGCTCCGGGCTTGGCCTCAACTAGCGAAGGCCGGATTCATAAGATTCCAGTCGGACAACATGACGACTGTAGCTTACATCAACCATCAGGGAGGAACAAAGAGTTCCTTGCGATGATAGAGGTATCCAAGATCATCAAATGGGCGGAGGATCACTCCTGCCATCTATCTGCAATTAAACATCCCAGGAGTAGACAACTGGGAGGCGGATTATTTGAGTCGTCAGACTTTCCATCCGGGGGAGTGGGAACTCCACCCGGAGGTCTTTGCCCAGTTAACTCAATTATGGGGCATTCCAGACATGGATCTGATGGCGTCTCGTCAGAACTTCAAGGTTCCTTGCTACGGGTCCAGATCCAGGGATCCCAAGGCGACTCTAGTGGATGCATTAGTGGCGCCTTGGTCGTTCAACCTAGCTTATGTGTTTCCACCGTTTCCTCTCCTTCCCAGGCTCGTAGCCAGGATCAAACAGGAGAAGGCCTCGGTGATTCTGATAGCTCCTGCGTGGCCACGCAGGACTTGGTATGCAGACCTGGTGAATATGTCATCGGCTCCACCATGGAATCTACCTTTGAGACAGGATCTTCTAGTGCAAGGTCCATTCGAACATCCAAATCTAGTTTCTCTGCAGCTGACTGCTTGGAAATTGAACGCTTGATTTTATCCAAGCGTGGGTTTTCGAATTCAGTGATAGATACTCTGGTCCAAGCCAGAAAACCTGTGACTAGAAAGATTTACCATAAAATATGGAAAAAAATATATCTGTTGGTGTGAATCCAAAGGATTCTCCTGGAGTAAAATTAAAATTCCTAAGATTCTTTCCTTTCTCCAAGAGGGTTTGGATAAAGGGTTGTCAGCGAGTTCTCTAAAAGGACAGATTTCTGCTTTATCTGTTTTGTTACACAAACGCCTGGCAGCGGTGCCAGATGTACAAGCTTTTGTACAGGCTTTGGTTAGAATCAAGCCTGTTTACAGACCCATGACTCCTCCTTGGAGTCTAAATTTAGTTCTTTCAGTTCTTCAAGGGGTTCCGTTTGAACCTTTACATTCCATAGATATCAAGTTACTATCTTGGAAAGTTCTGTTTTTGGTTGCTATTTCTTCTGCTAGAAGAGTTTCTGAATTATCTGCTTTGCAGTGTGATCCACCCTATCTGGTGTTCCATTCAGATAAGGTCGTTTTGCGTACCAAACCTGGTTTTCTTCCAAAAGTAGTTTCCAACAAGAATATTAACCAGGAAATAGTTGTTCCTTCTCTGTGTCCGAATCCAGTTTCAAAGAAGGAACGTTTGTTACACAATTTAGATGTGGTCCGTGCTTTAAAGTTCTATTTAGAAGCAACAAAGGATTTCAGACAAACTTCATCTTTGTTTGTCGTTTACTCTGGTAAGAGGAGAGGACAAAAAGCTACTGCTACCTCTTTTTCTTTCTGGCTGAAAAGCATCATCCGATTGGCTTATGAGACTGCCGGACGGCAGCCTCCTGAACGAATCACAGCTCACTCTACTAGGGCTGTGGCTTCCACATGGGCCTTCAAGAACGAGGCTTCTGTTGATCAGATATGTAAGGCAGCGACTTGGTCTTCTCTGCACACTTTTGCCAAATTTTACAAATTTGATACTTATGCTTCTTCGGAGGCTATTTTTGGGAGAAGGGTTTTGCAAGCCGTGGTGCCTTCCGTTTAGGTAACCTGATTTGCTCCCTCCCTTCATCCGTGTCCTAAAGCTTTGGTATTGGTTCCCACAAGTAAGGATGACGCCGTGGACCGGACACACCAATGTTGGAGAAAACAGAATTTATGCTTACCTGATAAATTTCTTTCTCCAACGGTGTGTCCGGTCCACGGCCCGCCCTGGTTTTTTAATCAGGTTTGAAAAATTTCTTTCTCTATACACTACAGTCACCACGGCACCCTATAGTTTCTCCTTTTTTTTCTCCTAACAGTCGGTCGAATGACTGGGGGGCGGAGCCAGAGGAGGGGCTATATGGGCAGCTTTTGCTGTGCTCTTTGCCATTTCCTGTTGGGGAAGAGAATATTCCCACAAGTAAGGATGACGCCGTGGACCGGACACACCGTTGGAGAAAGAAATTTATCAGGTAAGCATAAATTCTGTTTTTTTACAACTTTCCAATTTACTTCTATCTGAGATGTTTCATTCTCGTGGTATCCTTTGTTGAAGAAGCAGCAATGCTCTACTGGCAGCTAGCTGAGCACATTGGGGAGCCAATAACAAGAGATATACATGTGCAGCCACCAATTAGCAACTCCTGAGCCTACCTAGGTATGCTTTTTGACAAAGGATATCAAAAGAACAAAACAATATAGAAAATAGAATTAAATTGGAAAGTTGTTTAAAATTGTTGCTCTATCTGAATCGTGGAATTAAAAAATGTGTGCTTTTGTCCCTTTTTAAGTTTAAACAGCAGCACTGAATACATTGTTACCATTTAGGAAGTACAGACTTGCCATACTTTCTCAATGCCTGGGGGAGGGACCTTGGTGATAGTAAAGTGTTAGTAGCCCCTCCTACACACACACTTTTTTTCATTCCTTTATTGAAGTGGGCAGTATAGCCAATGGGAAGCCGCACCGCTTGGTCTATTGCTGGCAGTGTAAGCGCACTCCTGAGCCTTGCAAAACAAATGGCCTAGCAAATGAATTAAAGAGACATTTCATGAGTTTTATGCTTGTTTAGCTAATACAGGAGAGCCTATTACATCTGTAGAAATACATCCTTAATAAAATAAGCTGTGGCTGACCAAGATGTATGCACTTTGTATTGTTCTAACCTACTTTATTCTGTCTTAGGGGGTCTACACTGGAAGAGTCCTCACCCTTCAGGAGCAATTGGTACAAATAGGCAAGTTAAACGCAGAAGCAGTTCGTGGCCAGTGGGCGAATCTGTCATGGGAGCTGTTGTATGCCACAAACGATGACGAGGAGCGCTACAGCATTCAGGCACATCCTGTGCTCCTGCGGAACCTAACGGTGCAAGCTGCTGACCCTCCCCTTGGATACCCGATTTATTCTTCTACACCCATCCACGTGCCTTTGTATTAACCCGGTTACACTTTTCTATACTGTGCTCTCTGCATGTCAGGTCGCGGCACTAGATGCCACTGTTGGACTTGGTGTTCCTTCATATTTTGTGTTTTTTATCTTACTTGCCTGTTTATTTTATAATTATCTGCATGTAAATATTCCTTCCCAAATATTTGCTCTTCACGTTACCTCTAGACAAGTGCACCGAGTTGCATTTACATGAATACTATAGCAATTTGACAAGTTACTTGTTTTCCTTGTAAATATGTACACTTACAAAACCTGTAACATTTGTGCAAAATGTGTATAGTCGGATTTTTGTTAATAAAATAATTTTTGATTCTAGTAAATTTAATGTTTGTCTTAAATTTATTTTCTGTGCGTTGGGCTGGAGTTTAACTTCCTCGTAGGTGAATAGCAGGATTTAGTGAAACACTGTCAATCAGAAGCATATTTACAGGAGTTTCATTTAAATGTAGGTATTTTTCTCCAACATAGGTGTGTCCGGTCCACGGCGTCATCCTTACTTGTGGGATATTCTCTTCCCCAACAGGAAATGGCAAAGAGCCCAGCAAAGCTGGTCACATGATCCCTCCTAGGCTCCGCCTACCCCAGTCATTCTCTTTGCCGTTGTACAGGCAACATCTCCACGGAGATGGCTTAGAGTTTTTTAGTGTTTAACTGTAGTTTTTATTATTCAATCAAGAGTTTGTTATTTTGAAATAGTGCTGGTATGTACTATTTACTCAGAAACAGAAAAGAGATGAAGATTTCTGTTTGTATGAGGAAAATGATTTTAGCAACCGTCACTAAAATCCATGGCTGTTCCACACAGGACTGTTGAGAGCAATTAACTTCAGTTGGGGGAACAGTGTGCAGTCTCTTGCTGCTTGAGGTATGACACATTCTAACAAGACGATGTAATGCTGGAAGCTGTCATTTTCCCTATGGGATCCGGTAAGCCATGTTTATTACGATCGTAAATAAGGGCTTCACAAGGGCTTATTAAGACTGTAGACTTTATTTGGGCTAAATCGATTCATTATTAACATATATTTAGCCTTGAGGAATCATTTTATCTGGGTATTTTGATATATTGATATCGGCAGGCACTGTATTAGACACCTTATTCTTTAGGGGCTTTCCCAAAGCATAAGCAGAGCCTCATTTTCGCGCCGGTGTTGCGCACTTGTTTTTGAGAGGCATGGCATGCAGTCGCATGTGAGAGGAGCTCTGATACTTAGAAAGGACTTTCTGAAGGCGTCATTTGGTATCGTATTCCCCTTTGGGCTTGGTTGGGTCTCAGCAAAGCAGATACCAGGGACTGTAAAGGGGTTAAAGTTCAAAACGGCTCCGGTTCCGTTATTTTATGGGTTAAAGCTTCCAAATTTGGTGTGCAATACTTTTAAGGCTTTAAGACACTGTGGTGAAAATTTGGTGAATTTTGAACAATTCCTTCATGTTTTTTCGCAATTGCAGTAATAAAGTGTGTTCAGTTTAAAATTTAAAGTGACAGTAACGGTTTTATTTTAAAACGTTTTTTGTACTTTGTTATCAAGTTTATGCCTGTTTAACATGTCTGAACTACCAGATAGACTGTGTTCTGAATGTGGGGAAGCCAGAATTCCTATTCATTTAAATAAATGTGATTTATGTGAAAATGACAATGATGCCCAAGATGATTCCTCAAGTGAGGGGAGTAAGCATGGTACTGCATCATTCCCTCCTTCGTCTACACGAGTCTTGCCCACTCTGGAGGCCCCTAGTACATCTAGCGCGCCAATACTCCTTACTATGCAACAATTAACGGCTGTAATGGATAATTCTGTCAAAAACATTTTAGCCAAAATGAACACTTATCAGCGTAAGCGCGGCTGCTCTGTTTTAGATACTGAAGAGCATGACGACGCTGATAATAATATTTCTGAAGGGCCCCTAACCCAGTCTGATGGGGCCAGGGAGGTTTTGTCTGAGGGAGAAATTACTGATTCAGGGAACATTTCTCAACAGGCTGAACCTGATGTGATTGCATTTAAATTTAAGTTGGAACATCTCCGCATTCTGCTTAAGGAGGTATTATCCACTCTGGATGATTGTGACAAGTTGGTCATCCCAGAGAAACTATGTAAAATGGACAAGTTCCTAGAGGTGCCGGGGCTCCCAGAAGCTTTTCCTATACCCAAGCGGGTGGCGGACATTGTTAATAAAGAATGGGAAAGGCCCGGTATTCCTTTCGTCCCTCCCCCCATATTTAAAAAATTGTTTCCTATGGTCGACCCCAGAAAGGACTTATGGCAGACAGTCCCCAAGGTCGAGGGAGCGGTTTCCACTTTAAACAAACGCACCACTATACCCATAGAGGATAGTTGTGCTTTCAAAAATCCTATGGATAAAAAATTAGAAGGTTTGCTTAAAAAGATGTTTGTTCAGCAAGGTTACCTTCTACAACCTATTTCATGCATTGTCCCTGTCGCTACAGCCGCATGTTTCTGGTTTGATGATCTGATAAAGGCGGTCGATAGTGATTCTCCTCCTTTGGAGGAGATTATGGACAGAATCAATGCTCTCAAATTGGCTAATTCTTTCACCCTAGACGCCACTTTGCAATTGGCTAGGTTAGCGGCTAAGAATTCTGGGTTTGCTATTGTGGCGCGCAGAGCGCTTTGGTTGAAATCTTGGTCGGCTGATGCGTCTTCCAAGAACAAGCTACTTAACATTCCTTTCAAGGGGAAAACGCTGTTTGGCCCTGACTTGAAAGAGATTATCTCTGATATCACTGGGGGTAAGGGCCACGCCCTTCCTCAGGATCGGCCTTTCAAGGCCAAAAATAAACCTAATTTTCGTCCCTTTCGTAGAAACGGACCAGCCCAAGGTGCTACGTCCTCTAAGCAAGAGGGTAATACTTCTCAAGCCAAGCCAGCTTGGAGACCAATGCAAGGCTGGAACAAGGGAAAGCAGGCCAAGAAACCTGCCACTGCTACCAAGACAGCATGAAATGTTGGCCCCCGATCCGGGACCGGATCTGGTGGGGGGCAGACTCTCTCTCTTCGCTCAGGCTTGGGCAAGAGATGTTCTGGATCCTTGGGCGCTAGAAATAGTCTCCCAAGGTTATCTTCTGGAATTCAAGGGACTTCCCCCAAGGGGGAGGTTCCACAGGTCTCAGTTGTCTTCAGACCACATAAAAAGACAGGCATTCTTACATTGTGTAGAAGACCTGTTAAAAATGGGAGTGATTCATCCTGTTCCATTAAGAGAACAAGGGATGGGGTTCTACTCCAATCTGTTCATAGTTCCCAAAAAAGAGGGAACGTTCAGACCAATCTTAGATCTCAAGATCTTAAACAAGTTTCTCAAGGTTCCATCGTTCAAGATGGAAACCATTCGAACTATTCTTCCTTCCATCCAGGAAGGTCAATTCATGACCACGGTGGATTTAAAGGATGCGTATCTACATATTCCTATCCACAAGGAACATCATCGGTTCCTAAGGTTCGCATTCCTGGACAAACATTACCAGTTCGTGGCGCTTCCTTTCGGATTGGCCACTGCTCCAAGGATTTTCACAAAGGTACTAGGGTCCCTTCTAGCTGTGCTAAGACCAAGGGGCATTGCTGTAGTACCTTACTTGGACGACATTCTGATTCAAGCGTCGTCCCTTCTTCAAGCAAAGGCTCACACGGACATTGTCCTGGCCTTTCTCAGATCTCACGGATGGAAAGTGAACGTGGAAAAGAGTTCTCTATCCCCGTCAACAAGGGTTCCCTTCTTGGGAACAATAATAGACTCCTTAGAAATGAGGATTTTTCTGACAGAGGCCAGAAAAACAAAACTTCTAGACTCTTGTCGGATACTTCATTCCGTTCCTCTTCCTTCCATAGCTCAGTGCATGGAAGTGATCGGGTTGATGGTAGCGGCAATGGACATAGTTCCTTTTGCGCGCATTCATCTAAGACCATTACAACTGTGCATGCTCAGTCAGTGGAATGGGGACTATACAGACTTGTCTCCAAAGATACAAGTAAATCAGAGGACCAGAGATTCACTCCGTTGGTGGCTGTCCCTGGACAACCTGTCACAAGGGATGACATTCCGCAGACCAGAGTGGGTCATTGTCACGACCGACGCCAGTCTGATGGGCTGGGGCGCGGTCTGGGGATCCCTGAAAGCTCAGGGTCTTTGGTCTCGGGAAGAATCTCTTCTACCGATAAACATTCTGGAACTGAGAGCGATATTCAATGCTCTCAAGGCTTGGCCTCAGCTAGCGAGGACCAAGTTCATACGGTTTCAATCAGACAACATGACAACTGTTGCGTACATCAACCATCAGGGGGGAACAAGGAGTTCCCTAGCGATGGAAGAAGTGACCAAAATCATTCTATGGGCGGAGTCTCACTCCTGCCACCTGTCTGCTATCCACATCCCAGGAGTGGAAAATTGGGAAGCGGACTTTCTGAGTCGTCAGACATTGCATCCGGGGGAGTGGGAACTCCATCCGGAAATCTTTGCCCAAGTCACTCAGCTGTGGGGCATTCCAGACATGGATCTGATGGCCTCTCGTCAGAACTTCAAGGTTCCTTGCTACGGGTCCAGATCCAGGGATCCCAAGGCGGCTCTAGTGGATGCACTAGTAGCACCTTGGACCTTCAAACTAGCTTATGTGTTCCCGCCGTTTCCTCTCATCCCCAGGCTGGTAGCCAGGATCAATCAGGAGAGGGCGTCGGTGATCTTGATAGCTCCTGCGTGGCCACGCAGGACTTGGTATGCAGATCTGGTGAATATGTCATCGGCTCCACCTTGGAAGCTACCTTTGAGACGAGACCTTCTTGTTCAGGGTCCGTTCGAACATCCGAATCTGGTTTCACTCCAGCTGACTGCTTGGAGATTGAACGCTTGATTTTATCGAAGCGAGGGTTCTCAGATTCTGTTATCGATACTCTTGTTCAGGCCAGAAAGCCTGTAACTAGAAAGATTTACCACAAAATTTGGAGAAAATATATCTGTTGGTGTGAATCTAAAGGATTCCCTTGGGACAAGGTTAAGATTCCTAGGATTCTATCCTTCCTTCAAGAAGGATTGGAAAAGGGTTTATCTGCAAGTTCCCTGAAGGGACAGATTTCTGCCTTGTCGGTGTTACTTCACAAAAAACTGGCTGCTGTGCCAGATGTTCAAGCCTTTGTTCAGGCTCTGGTTAGAATTAAGCCTGTTTACAAACCTTTGACTCCTCCTTGGAGTCTCAATTTAGTTCTTTCAGTTCTTCAGGGGGTTCCGTTTGAACCCTTGCATTCCGTTGATATTAAGTTATTATCTTGGAAAGTTTTGTTTTTAGTTGCAATTTCTTCTGCCAGAAGAGTTTCAGAATTATCTGCTCTGCAGTGTTCTCCTCCTTATCTGGTGTTTCATGCAGATAAGGTGGTTTTACGTACTAAACCTGGTTTTCTTCCAAAAGTTGTTTCTAACAAAAACATTAACCAGGAGATTATCGTACCTTCTCTGTGTCCGAAACCAGTTTCAAAGAAGGAACGTCTGTTGCACAATTTGGATGTTGTTCGCGCTCTAAAATTCTATTTAGATGCTACAAAGGATTTTAGACAAACATCTTCCTTGTTTGTTGTTTATTCCGGTAAAAGGAGAGGTCAAAAAGCAACTTCTACCTCTCTCTCTTTTTGGATTAAAAGCATCATCAGATTGGCTTACGAGACTGCCGGACGGCAGCCTCCTGAAAGAATCACAGCTCATTCCACTAGGGCTGTGGCTTCCACATGGGCCTTCAAGAACGAGGCTTCTGTTGATCAGATATGTAGGGCAGCGACTTGGTCTTCACTGCACACTTTTACCAAATTTTACAAGTTTGATACTTTTGCTTCTTCTGAGGCTATTTTTGGGAGAAAGGTTTTGCAAGCCGTGGTGCCTTCCATTTAGGTGACCTGATTTGCTCCCTCCCTTCATCCGTGTCCTAAAGCTTTGGTATTGGTTCCCACAAGTAAGGATGACGCCGTGGACCGGACACACCTATGTTGGAGAAAACAGAATTTATGTTTACCTGATAAATTACTTTCTCCAACGGTGTGTCCGGTCCACGGCCCGCCCTGGTTTTTTTAATCAGGTCTGATAATTTATTTTCTTTAACTACAGTCACCACGGTACCATATGGTTTCTCCTATGCAAATATTCCTCCTTAACGTCGGTCGAATGACTGGGGTAGGCGGAGCCTAGGAGGGATCATGTGACCAGCTTTGCTGGGCTCTTTGCCATTTCCTGTTGGGGAAGAGAATATCCCACAAGTAAGGATGACGCCGTGGACCGGACACACCGTTGGAGAAAGTAATTTATCAGGTAAACATAAATTCTGTTTTTTCCTTCAAAATATTAAATTTCAGGATTCAGATAGAGCACTGGTTTCAAACCTGTCCTCAGGGCTCCCCAACAGGCCAGGTTTTCAAGATTACCTTGGGTGAGAGCAGGTTAATAACTAGGTTTACTAATCAGCTGATTGTTTCACCTGTGCTCAAGTTCAGATATCCTCAAAATGTGCCCTGTTAGGGAGACCTGATGACAGGTTTGAAAACCAATGAGAGCATGAAATTGTAAACAAATGTCGCCAATTTAATTTATTCTGCTGGTATACTTCATTGAAAAGCATATACATGTAGCTGAAAGTATTGGTACCCTTCCACTTTTTTAGGAAAACGCACAATTTCCTTCCTAAGATAGGGAGAGTCCACGGCTTCATTCCTTACTGTTGGGAAATACAACACCTGGTCACCAGGAGGAGGCAAAGACACCCCAGCCAAAGACTTAAATATCCCTCCCACGTACTCATTAACCCAAGTCATTCTTTGCCTTTCATCACATTAGGAGGTGGCAGAGAAGATTCGGAGAGTCCTGAAAAAGGGTATCTACCTTCTATATAGGACTGGAGTTTTAAGTAGTCATGTCTAGAGTATTGATGAAAGTTAGAGTCTGGAGATGCAGGGAAAGTTTTTCTGCAAAACCATCCAGACTACTGCTAACAGCTCCTAAGCCATCAGTGTTGACGAGTTTCACTGCCTGCTTTCTCTCACTCAAGACCATGTCAGGAGCACTGCTATAAGACTGTCATACTGAGCTCAATAACATTGTTAGCCTGGGTTTCCAGTGGGCGGGTCGGATGTGTAGCAAGATGGCGCTGCAGCTGTATCCGTGATACCCGCGCTTGTTTCCTCTAGGCGGTTGGGACCCTAAAAATCGCTGAGGACTCTGTTGCAGCCAGGGCGCAAGATTGAGGGGAGACTACAATATCTAGAGCCCCTCTCACTGTGAAGTCACAAGTGCGGCGCAGCACGCACGAACCAACAAACCGTAGGAGAACGGGCTATATGCGGCAGGAGAGCTGCACAGCAGGAGAGCAACTTTAACTGTTTACAATACCTCCAGGCTGCGGTCACCACCCTCACCAGACTCACAGATCAGACAGGGGCCAAATCCGTTCACTTCTTTTAGGTCTTATACCAGTGCCTGGAGGTATTGTAAACAGTTAAAGTTGCTCTCCTGCTGTGCGGCGCAGCACGCACGAACCAACAAACCTTAGGAAAACGGGCTATATGCGGCAGGAGAGCTGCACAGCAGGAGAGCAACTTTAACTGTTTACAATACCTCCAGGCACTGGTATAAGACCTAAAAGAAGTGAACGGATTGGGCCCCTGTCTGACCTGTGAGTCTGGTGAGGGTGGTGACCGCAGCCTGAGACGCAAAAAAGGCGAGGGTATGTGAGTATTAATGTGATACCACCTTGTTTGAGAGGTTAGGTCTTAAATACCTTTTAGGAATAAAGGGGCCACTAGCTATGAAAGCCATGTGAAGATGTCGGCAGGGGCTGAAGAAGAAGGTAAAGAAATGTAAACAATTATCTGTTGTTGCAAAAAATCACTGGAGTCTGGCTGGACTGAGCTAAAAAAGGAAAGAAGGGCTGGTATAAGCAGATAGGAGAAGGGGGTCTTGAGTGGCACCTCTCCCTTGTATTCAACTCTAGTCTACATGCCCCCCTCCTTTTATATCCACTATTCTCTTCTATAAATTTACTTTGTCTGGGGAGAGCTTTAAGGAACTATGATTGTTTAAAACCCTGTACCTGTTCACACAGCTAGGAAAAGCATAAACTCCCTATACTCTTTGTTTGCCACGTTACTTAAAGTTTTGAAAGAAGAAGGCCAAAGTAACATTTATAGCTTTAAGTACGGGGACTTGTTCACCCCAACATGGGACTATACAGAAATATAATTGATGGTTAAAAGAAAGTTAGCAGCTATTATTTTTTTATTTTTTGTTGTTTTGTTTGTTGTGAGGTCTCTTAGAGAGATCAAAACTGAAATATAGAGAATTCTTGCTGGGCCTTTATTCTCACAGTCAGGTTAAGGTTATCCATATACACACTTTTTTCTTTTTTCTCTTTTCTTTTCCTCTTCACTTTTTTTTTTTGCTTCCGTGATCCACACATGTACACAATATAGTGTCATTAAATTAAATACACAACACAACTATATATTGGAAAACTTTCACTAAAAAAAAAAAAAAAAATCACTTCCTCAGAGCACACTAGCTCTGTCAATATCTTTTTGTCAGATTGTCACTTTTTTTCAAAATCCCACTTCTGCACATTTTTTCTTTTTACTATGGATAAGTATATAAATCAAACTAAAAATAAGTCACCAGCAATGACTTCTAGGAGTAAGGAAAAATAAATAAAAATAGTACTGAAACCTTAACAGAACCTGCAACAGAAGGTAACATGCAGATAGACATGCAATTACTTATGAAAAATATGACAGATGTATTTTTTCCTAAATTTGAACAAATTAAATCTGATAAACACATTGACTAGTGAAATAAGACAATTCTCTTTAAGATTAGCTGAGGCCGAACATCGGATCTCTGGGCTAGAGGATAGTCAAGTAGAGGTTAAAGACAAAGTTGAATCTAATGAAAAGAGAATTACTATGTTACTACAGAAAGTGGATGATTTAGAAAATAGATCCCGTAGAAATAATGTTAAGCTAATAGGGGTGCAGGAGACCATACACCATAATGATCTAGCAAAGTTTGTAACAGTAACATTACCCAAAATGCTGGAAATACAAGAGATAGATAAACCACTTATTATAGAAAGGGTACATCTTATAGGCCCCTTCAATGAAGAAAGGCATACTGAGAGGCCAAGACCTATCATTATGAAACTTTTGAAATTTCAAGACAAGGTTAAGCTTATGCAAGGATATAGAAGAAAGAAAGAAATATTTTTTGAGGATAAAATAATTTTTCTCTTTTCAGATTACTCTAGTGAAGTAACAAATAAAAGAAGAGATGTCTCCATTTTGTACTAGGATGATTAAGGAAGGCATCAATGCAACAATGCTATACCCTGCTAGAATTAGAGTACAGACAGGCTTGGAAAGTGAAATATTGGAAAATATTAATGAAGTTAAGATATTTGTCTAAACTTGTAAAGGAGTAGATTCTGAACGGTTTGATGATCTGGGATTTAGTTATGTGGATAAATGTATTTATTGTTAGGGTATCGTGTTTTTTTTTTTTGTTTTTTTTTTCTCTCTCGCTCCTCTTCCCCTCTCCTTTCCCCTCCGCCCTTCTCTGTCTACCTCTACGCTTATCTTAATTAGAGTCCAAAGAAAATGACACAGCATATAAACAATAAACCAGGATTTAGATGTGTCTCCTGGAATGTCGGCGGCATCACCTCCCCCAAAAAAAGGAAGGCTAAAATTAAACATTGTAAAGATATGGGAGCAGATGTAGCCCTCATTCAGGAGACGCACCTTAAGGGTGAAGAACTTTTAAAATTAAAAACAGGATGGGTGGGAGAGGTGGTAGGAACCCCCTGCAAGAAAAGAAAAAAAGGTGTTGCTATATTACTGAGAAAAGGCTTCCTTTACTCAACTCTGGCAGCCGAGTTAGATCCAGAAGAGATATATGTTATCTTGAAAATAGAAGTAGGTAAGGAAAAATTTACATTATGTAATGTTTACGGCCCGAATGAATATTCCCCAGAATTTTGGGTTAACTTACAAATTAAACTAATGGAAAGTCAGGAAGGAAGTTTGATTGTGGGAGGTGACTATAACATGGTTTTTCAAACACCGTTGGATAGATACGGGTTAATAAAAATGGCAAGAAGAACAAAAAGAGATAAGTTAGAGGCCAAACTTTTGAAAGTCTTCATGACTAGTCTTGATTTAAAAGATATATGGAGAATAAATTACCCAATAAAAAGAGAATATACTTGTGCTTCTAAGGCACACAAAACCTTTTCTAGATTAGATATGTTTTTAGTTTCAGATAAAATGATGGGGGCAAACACTAAAGCCGCTATCAATAACATTACAATCTCAGATCACAGCCCCATTCTGTTAGACATTAATTTAGATAGCTCTCGGTATTTCTTTAGAAGATTTTGCTTCCCAACATATCTGATAAATAACCCTGAATTTAAGGAACATCTTAATCAGAAATGGCAGGAATATATCTCCCTAAACCGAACCTATATAGATAAACCTGAGATAATGTGGGAGGCCTCTAAAGCAGTAATGAGAGGAGAAATAATATCATACATTAGTAAATATAAGAACAAACAAAAGAATAGAGAAAAAGAAATAATAAACAATCTCACTTTATCATATAATAACTACTTAGAAAACTCTACGTCTCAAAATTGGCGTAAATATATAGAGGCAAAAAAAGCTAGGGACACATGGCTGATATATTCCTCCACTCAACAAGAACTGAGACAGGGAGCAAATTTCTATAGATATAGGAATAAGTCAGGGAAATGTTTGGCAAAAACAGTTAAGAAAGCTCGGAAATCCACATTTATAGAGACAATAAAATGGGATCAGAGGGTGTGTAAAAATACAGAAAACATAATGGAGGGTTTTTTAGATTATTATCAAAAAGTATACACCTCACAGAAACCAGATACTAAAAATAAGACATAATTTTGGGCTAAGATAAAATTACCTAAAATTACTCAGGAGATAATGTCCAAAATTATGCTTCCCATAACAGAGGAGGAAATTAAGAAGGCAATTAATAAGTTAAAGTATTGTAAGTCTCCAGGACCGGATTTGCTTCCAAATGAATATTACAAAATGATGGTAGAATATATAACACCGACCCTGGAGTCCTTATTTAACTCGTATTTTATAAATAATAAAGGGATGTCCTCAAACTTTACAGCATCATGAACAACTTTAATACTTAAACCCTATTAAACACTGATTACAAACTATTAACAAGTATAATTGCCGAAAGATTTAAAAATTCTTTGAATTCCCTAATTCACCCAGACCAAACAGGTTTTATAAGAGGAAGAAATTCGACATCTAACATAAGAAAAGTATTTGTTGCGTTAGATTATATTAACAGAGAAAAGAAAAAGAAAAACATCCAGAAAGAAGCAGCCCATGATGCGGCTATAATTTCCTTAGATGCGGAGAAAGCTTTTGACTCCGTAGAATGGGATCATCTATTTTCGGTAATGTCTCAATTTGGCTTTCATGATAAACTCATTAGCTTTTTTAAAGAACTATATAATTTTCCAACAACGACCTTACTAATAAACGGCAATTATCCAAAAATATTAGGTTAGAAAGAGGAACGAGACAGGGCTGTCCACTGTCTCCACTTCTTTTTGACCTAGCAATTGAACCCCTAGCAATTAGTTTCAGAGAAAGAATTCAAGGGATAAATATAGGCAAGTTTGAGCTCAAAGTATCATTGTACGCAGACAATTTACTTTTGTTTGTTAGTAATTTAGAGAAAAACATCCCGATAATTGTAGATACTATAGCAAAATATAGCTCATTCTCTGGCTATAGAATTAACAATTCTAAGTCACAAATGTTGTGGTTGCATAAAACTAGTAAAATGGATGAAAAGAAAAAAGTTTTTGATGATTCTCATGAACACATAAAATACTTGGGAATTCATATTGCCACATCAGAAAAGAACTGGTACAGGTTGAACTTTTCTCCATTGATAACCAATGTGAGAGAAGACATTAAATGGGTTAAATTACCAATTTCACTTACTGGGAGAATAAACCTTGTTAAAATGATAGTTATTCCTAAAATCTTATATTTGATGCAGAACATCCCAATCCCAATGTTAAAGAGGGACATAAAAATACTAAATAAAGTAATCGTACACTTTATATGGAATAACAAAAAACCCAGAATAGCTCTTAAAAAATTATGTTATCCTAAGGAAATGGGAGGCCTGGCCCTCCCTCATCTAGAGTTCTATAACTGGATTGCTCTGGGAAAGTTCGTAGTGGAATGGTTAGCAGGCAATACGTACTATACAGTCCCGTAGCTGGAAGAAAATCTAGCCCATCCGTATAGGGTTCACAACCTCCTCCATATTACATGGAACAAACTCCCAGTCGAAATTAAACAAATCAAGACACTTTCGTGTCCAATTAAAGCCTGGCAAAAGATATGTGAGAAACTAGAAATCAAATTTGGGATGTCTAAACATATCTCTTTTCAAAAAAAATCCTGACTTCCCAGAAGCTATTAACTCAGCTATATTTAGCAACTGGAATACTAAAGGTTTGAGATACACTTATCAATTGCTGAATGAAGCTGAGGGAAATATTAAACCATTTGACATGGTGAAGCAAGAATTTCAAATTTATAATAAAGATTTCTCTTGTTAAGTGTATCCAGTCCACGGATCATCCATTACTTGTGGGATATTCTTCTTCCCAACAGGAAGTTGCAAGAGGATCACCCACAGCAGAGCTGCTATATAGCTCCTCCCCTCACTGCCATACCCAGTCATTCTCTTGCAACTCTCAACTAAGATGGAGGTCGTAAGAGGACTGTGGTGTTTTATACTTAGTTTATTTCTTCAATCAAAAGTTTGTTATTTTTAAATGGTACCGGAGTGTACTGTTTATCTCAGGCAGTATTTAGAAGAAGAATCTGACTGCGTTTTCTATGATCTTAGCAGAAGTAACTAAGATCCTTTGCTGTTCTCACATATTCTGAGGAGTGAGGTAACTTCAGAGGGGGAATAGCGTGCAGGTTTTCCTGTAATAAGGTATGTGCAGTTAAAATATTTTTCTAGGGATGGAATTTGCTAGAAAATGCTGCTGATACCGAAGTAATGTAAGTAAAGCCTTAAATGCAGTGATAGCCACTGGTATCAGGCTTATTAATAGAGATACATACTCTTATAAAAGTGTATTTCAAAAACGTTTGTTGGCATGTTTAAACTTATTGGGGCCTAGTTTTTTCCACATGGCTGGCTTGTATTTTGCCTAGAAACAGTTCCCTGAGGCTTCCCACTGTTGTAATATGAGTGGGAGGGGCCTATTTTAGCGTTTTTTTGCACAACAAAAATTACAGACACAGACATCCAGCTTCTTCCTGCATGATCCAGGACTTCTCTGATGGGCTCAAAAGGCTTCAAAAGTCGTATTGAGGGAGGTAAAAAGCCACAGTAGAGCTGTGGCAGTTGTTGTGACTGTTTAAAAACGTTTTTGTCATTTGTTATTCCGTTTTTGGTATTAAGGGGTTAATCATCCATTTGCAAGTGGGTGCAATGCTCTGCTAACTTATTACATACACTGTAAAAATTTCGTAAGTGTAACTGCATTTTTTCACTGTTATTTCAAAATTTGGGAAAATTTGTGTTTCTTAAAGGCGCAGTAACGTTTTTTTATATTGCTTGTAAACTTGTTTTAAAGTGTTTTCCAAGCTTGCTAGTCTCATTGCTAGTCTGTTTAAACATGTCTGACACAGAGGAACCTACTTGTTCATTATGTTTGAAAGCCATGGTGGAGCCCCATAGGAGAATGTGTACTAAATGTATTGATTTCACCTTAAACAGTAAAGATCAGTCTTTATCTATAAAAGAATTATCACCAGTGGGTTCTGTCGAGGGGGAAGTTATGCCGACTAACTCTCCCCACATGTCAGAACCTTCGCCTCCCGCTCAAGGGTCGCACGCTAATATGGCGCCAATTACATCAGGGACGCCCATAGCGATTACCTTGCCAGGACATGGCTGCAATCATGAATAATACCCTGTCAGAGGTATTATCTAGATTGCCTGAATTAAGAGGCAAGCGCGATAGCTCTGGGGTTAGGAGAGATACAGAGCACGCAAATGCTGTTAGAGCCATGTCTGATACTGCGTCACAGTATGCAGAACATGAGGACGGAGAGCTTCAGTCTGTGGGTGACATCTCTGACTCGGGGAAACCTGATTCAGAGATTTCTAATTTTAAATTTAAGCTTGAGAACCTCCGTGTATTGCTTGGGGAGGTATTAGCTGCTCTGAATGACTGTAACACAGTTGCAATTCCAGAGAAATTGTGTAGGCTGGATAGATACTATGCGGTGCCGGTGTGTACTGACGTTTTTTCTATACCTAAAAGGCTTACAGAAATTATTAGCAAGGAGTGGGATAGACCCGGTGTGCCCTTTTCCCCACCTCCTATATTTAGAAAAATGTTTCCAATAGACGCCACTACACGGGACTTATGGCAGACGGTCCCTAAGGTGGAGGGAGCAGTTTCTACTTTAGCAAAGCGTACCACTATCCAGGTTGAGGACAGTTGTGCTTTTTCAGATCCAATGGATAAAAAATTGGAGGGTCACCTTAAGAAAATGTTTATTCAACAAGGTTTTATTTTACAGCCCCTTGCATGCATTGCGCCTGTCACTGCTGCGGCGGCATTCTGGTTTAAGGACCTGGAAGAGGCCATCCAGACAGCTCCATTGAATGAAATTATTGACAAGCTTAGAACGCTTAAGCTAGCTAACTCATTTGTTTCTGATGCCATTGTTCATTTGACTAAACTAACGGCTAAGAATTCCGGATTCGCCATCCAGGCGCGTAGGGCGCTATGGCTTAAATCCTGGTCAGCTGACGTGACTTCAAAGTCTAAATTACTCAACATTCCTTTCAAGGGGCAGACCTTATTCGGGCCTGGCTTGAAGGAAATTATTGCTGACATTACTGGATGCAAGGGTCATACCCTTCCTCAGGACAGGGCCAAATCAAAGGCCAAACAGTCTAATTTTCGTGCCTTTCGAAATGTCAAGGCAGGAGCAGCATCAACTTCCTCCGCTTCAAAACAAGAGGGAACTGTTGCTCATTCCAGACAGGCCTGGAAACCTAACCAGTCCTGGAACAAGGGCAAGCAGGCCAGAAAGCCTGCTGCTGCCCCCAAGACAGCATGAAGGAACGGCCCCCTATCCGGAAACGGATCTAGTGGGGGGCAGACTTTCTCTCTTTGCCCAGGCGTGGGCAAGATATGTTCAGGATCCCTAGGCGTTGGAGATCATATCTCAGGGATATCTTCTGGACTTCAAAGCTTCTCCTCCACAAGGGAGATTTCATCTTTCAAGGTTATCAGCAAACCAGATAAAGAAAGAGGCATTCCTAAGCTGTGTGCAAGACCTCCTAGTAATGGGAGTGATACATCCAGTTCCGCGGACGGAACAAGGACAGGGATTTTATTCAAATCTGTTTGTGGTTCCCAAGAAAGAGGGAACCTTCAGACCAATCTTGGATCTAAAGATCTTAAACAAATTCCTCAGAGTTCCATCATTCAAAATGGAAACTATTCGGACCATCCTACCCATGATCCAAGAGGGTCAGTACATGACCACAGTGGACTTAAAGGATGCCTACCTTCACATACCGATTCACAAAGATCATCATCGGTTCCTAAGGTTTGCCTTTCTAGACAGGCATTACCAATTTGTAGCTCTTCCCTTCGGGTTGGCCACTGCCCCGAGAATTTTTACAAAGGTTCTGGGCTCACTTCTGGCGGTTCTAAGACCGCGAGGCATAGCGGTGGCTCTGTATCTAGACGACATCCTGATACAGGCGTCAAGCTTTCAAATTGCCAAGTCTCATACAGAGATAGTTCTGGCATTTCTGAGGTCGCATGGGTGGAAAGTGAACGTGGAAAAGAGTTCTCTATCACCACTCACAAGAGTCTCCTTCCTAGGGACTCTTATAGATTCTGTAGAGATGAAAATTTACCTGACGGAGTCCAGGTTATCAAAACTTCTAAATGCTTGCCGTGTCCTTCATTCCATTCCACGCCCGTCAGTGGCTCAGTGCATGGAAGTAATCGGCTTAATGGTAGCGGCAATGGACATAGTGCCATTTGCGCGCCTGCATCTCAGACCGCTGCAATTATGCATGCTAAGTCAGTGGAATGGGGTTACTCAGATTTGTCCCCTCTACTAAATCTGGATCAAGAGACCAGAGATTCTCTTCTCTGGTGGCTTTCTCGGGTCCATCTGTCCAAGGGTATGACCTTTCGCAGGCCAGATTGGACGATTGTAACAACAGATGCCAGCCTTCTAGGTTGGGGCGCAGTCTGGAACTCCCTGAAGGCTCAGGGATCGTGGACTCAGGAGGAGAAACTCCTCCCAATAAATATTCTGGAGTTAAGAGCAATATTCAATGCTCTTCTAGCTTGGCCTCAGTTAGCAACACTGAGGTTCATCAGATTTCAGTCGGACATCACGACTGTGGCTTACATCAACCATCAAGGGGGAACCAGGAGTTCCCTAGCGATGTTAGAAGTCTCAAAGATAATTCGCTGGGCAGAGTCTCACTCTTGCCACCTGTCAGCGATCCACATCCCAGGCGTAGAGAACTGGGAGGCGGATTTTCTAAGTCGTCAGACTTTTCATCCGGGGGAGTGGGAACTCCATCCGGAGGTGTTTGCTCAACTGGTCCATCGTTGGGGTAAACCAGAACTGGATCTCATGGCGTCTCGCCAGAACGCCAAGCTTCCTTGTTACGGATCCAGGTCCAGGGACCCGGGAGCAACGCTGATAGATGCTCTAGCAGCTCCTTGGTTCTTCAACCTGGCCTATGTGTTTCTACCGTTTCCTCTGCTCCCTCGACTGATTGCCAAAATCAAACAGGAGAGAGCATCGGTGATTCTGATAGCGCCTGCGTGGCCACGCAGGACCTGGTATGCAGACCTAGTGGACATGTCATCTCTTCCACCATGGACTCTGCCTCTGAGGCAGGACCTTCTAATACAAGGTCCTTTCAATCATCCAAATCTAATTTCTCTGAGACTGACTGCATGGAGATTGAACGCTTGATTCTATCAAGGCGTGGCTTCTCCGAGTCAGTCATTGATACCTTAATACAGGCTCGGAAGCCTGTCACCAGGAAAATCTACCATAAGATATGGCGTAAATATCTTTATTGGTGTGAATCCAAGAGTTACTCATGGAGTAAGGTTAGGATTCCTAGGATATTGTCCTTTCTCCAAGAGGGTTTGGACAAAGGCTTATCAGCTAGTTCTTTAAAAGGACAGATCTCTGCTCTGTCTATTCTTTTGTACAAGCGTCTGGCAGAAGTTCCAGACATCCAGGCATTTTGTCAGGCTTTGGTTAGGATTAAGCCTGTGTTTAAAACTGTTGCTCCCCCGTGGAGCTTAAACTTGGTTCTTAAAGTTCTTCAGGGAGTTCCGTTTGAACCCCTTCATTCCATTGATATTAAACTTTTATCTTGGAAAGTTCTGTTTTTGATGGCTATTTCCTCGGCTCGAAGAGTCTCTGAGTTATCTGCCTTACATTGTGATTCTCCTTATCTGATTTTTTATTCAGACAAGGTAGTTCTGCGTACCAAACCTGGGTTTTTACCTAAGGTGGTTTCTAACAGGAATATCAATCAAGAGATTGTTGTTCCATCATTGTGTCCTAATCCTTCTTCAAAGAAGGAACGTCTTTTGCATAATCTGGACGTAGTCCGTGCCTTGAAGTTTTACTTACAGGCTACTAAAGATTTTCGTCAAACATCTGCCCTGTTTGTCGTTTAATCTGGACAGAGGAGAGGTCAAAAAGCTTCGGCAACCTCTCTCCTTTTGGCTTCGGAGCATAATACGCTTAGCCTATGAGACTGCTGGACAGCAGCCCCCTGAAAGGATTACAGCTCATTCTACTAGAGCTGTGGCTTCCACCTGGGCCTTTAAAAATGAGGCCTCTGTTGAACAGATTTGCAAGGCTGCGACTTGGTCTTCGCTTCACACCTTTTGAAAATTTTCAAAATTTTACACTTTTGCTTCTTCGGAGGCTGTTTTTGGGAGAAAGGTTCTACAGGCAGTGGTTCCTTCCGTTTAAGTTCCTGCCTTGTCCCTCCCATCATCCGTGTACTTTAGCTTTGGTATTGGTATCCCACAAGTAATGGATGATCCGTGGACTGGATACACTTAACAAGAGAAAACATAATTTATGCTTACCTGATAAATTTATTTCTCTTGTAGTGTATCCAGTCCACGGCCCGCCCTGTCCTTTTAAGGCAGGTCTAAATTTTAATTAAACTACAGTCACCACTGCACCCTATGGTTTCTCCTTTCTCGTCTTGTTTCGGTCGAATGACTGGATATGGCAGTGAGGGGAGGAGCTATATAGCAGCTCTGCTGTGGGTGATCCTCTTGCAACTTCCTGTTGGGAAGGAGAATATCCCACAAGTAATGGATGATCCGTGGACTGGATACACTACAAGAGAAATAAATTTATCAGGTAAGCATAAATGATGTTTTCTTTACTTTTCTACAGGCCAGGCACTATGTGGGAGAATTAGTTAAAATAAATGGTTATGAATGGGGATGGGAAACAATTAACCCTTTAATAAAGTTAGTTAAAGTCGGGATCTCCTCTATCTCACCGTGGTATAGACTAATTATAGATAAAGAAGGGAGAAATAATCTTGAATTTCTTCTAGAAAAATGGCTTGTTGATATTCCGACTAAAGAAGGAAAAGTAGAAAGTATAAGTGAATCTTTGAGTAGAATTGAAAAAGTAACTCTCTCTACTACCTGGAGAGAAACACATCTTAAACTTCTATACAAAGCATACTATACTCCTAAAAAGGGGGTAGCCTGGGGAACTCACAATTTATAAAATGCCCAAAATGCAGACTTCATGCAGCAAATTTAATACATCTTATATGGTCTTGTCCAATTATTAGGCAGCTTTGGTACAGGCTTGAATTTTGGATGAGAAAATGGGTTAACAGAGACATTAAGCTAGATTTGGACCAAATAGTTTTTTTGGCAAAGCATGAAGAAGTGGGAGAGGAGTGGAGGTTTGTAAATGCGGCTATCTTATCGCTTAGAAATATAATTTTTAGTAATTGGAATAATGAACAAAAGATTACATTTGAAGAATGGAAAAATTATATTATAAAACAGATAGTTATAGAACAATATGATACCCCTCGCTTTAATGAATTTGAAGTACAGAAATTTTTTAGAAAGTGGTTTATATTTATACGAACACTTCCGGAAGATACTAAAAAGCAGCTGATATACCCATTTAGGAATTCAGAGACCATGCTCAATTTAAATTTAAGAGAGAGACAAGACAGAACATAATCTTGGAGGGGTAGGGTGAGGGGAGGGAGTTTTTTTGTTGTTGTTTTTTTGGTTTGTTTAGTTATGTTTTGTTCTAACACAATATCCATTTACATTATATTTTGTTTTGGTTTTTGGGAAAAATAAGGGAGAAAGCAGATTCTAATTACGGGTTACATATGCTATCCGGGCCATTGGAAAATAAGAAGAGACGAATTGGTACTTAGCACTGCACTGTTTATGATTAGGTATATTCCTTTGTTTTGTTTTTTTGGTTTTTTTTGTAAAAGATGGTGATAACTGTATTTCAATGTATAATTGTTAAACCCATACCATTCTGTGGCAATTGTTTAAAATAAGATATATTGTTTATGGATCTGCTTTAACCTAAGGATACCCAAGTTGGTGTCCGAAAATAAAAAGTTAAAAAAAAAAAAAAAAAGACTGTCATACTTGAGAGGCTGTTTTCTGTTCCACAGCATGGTTTCTGGAGGTAAAATTGTTTCAATTTTTACACATAAAACACTATAACAGGGTCACAGTGTAGCTCCTTTATACCTTCATAGGATCCAGGGTTAATATCCTCTAAAGGGGGTTTATTACAGTTAGGGTTAATTAATCAGTGTATTAATTATTTACATGCTGCATTGTGTGATTTCTTTCCTGGGCTGATAGACTGTGTGTTTTTGGCTGAAACAAACAGGTTTCACTTTTAAGTTTCACTTTCTTTTTGAAAGTGTTGCACAGCTATTACTTGCTGTACTTGTAATAACGGGAATAAGAAGCCTTCCAAAAACAAATCGGCATGAAGGGGCGGCCCCCGGTCCGGGATCGGATTGTGTAGGGGGCAGACTGTCTCTTTTATCAGATGCCTGGTTCAAGGACGTACAGGATCCGTGGGTCCTGGAGTTGGTATCTCAGGGATACAAGATAGGCTTCAAATCGCAGCCGCCAAGGGGCAGATTCCTTCTCTCGAATCTGTCTACCAGACCAGAAAAGAGGGATGCCTTTCTAGGTTTGGGGTTTTATTCAAACCTTTTCGTGGTCCCAAAGGAAGGAGAGAACTTTACGCCCAATTCTATACCTAAAGTGCTCAGTGTCCCTTTCTTCAAGATTATGACGATAAGGTCCATGGTGGTTATGATTTTTGTATAAAAGCACAATTATATTTCCAGTTCCTCTTTTTGTATGCTTTTTTACTCCTTATTTTATCACCCCACTACTTCGCTATTCGTTAAACTGAATTGTGGGTGTGGTGAGGAGTGTATTTATAGGCATTTTGAGGTTTGGGAAACTTTGCCCCTCCTGGTAGGATTGTATATCCCATATGTCACTAGCTCATGGACTCTTGCCAATATGAAAGAAATGAATTTATCAGGTAAGTTCTTACATAAATTATGTTTTTCTTCCTAAGGTTGTGTCAGATCGCAACATCAATAAGGAGATTGTGGTTCCTTCCTTGTGTCCTAATCCTTCTTCATCAAAGGAACGCTTACTTCACAATTTGTATGTGGTTCGCGCCTTGACGTTCTATCTTCAAGGTACTAAGGAGTTTAGACAATTTTCCTCTTTGTTTGTTGTCTATTCTGGGAAGCGTAAGGGGCAGAAGGCTACTTCGACTTCCCTATCTTTTTGGTTAAGGAGCGTCATCCGCTTAGCTTACAAGACAGCGGGACATCGTCCTCCTGAAAGGATAACGGCTCATTCCACTAGAGCAGTGGCTTCCTCTTGGGCCTTTAAGAACGAGGCCTCTATGGATCAGATTTGTAAGGCGGCTACCTGGTCCTCCTTACATACTTTTTAAAAATTTTACAAGTTTGATATTTTTGCTTCGGTTGAAGCAGCTTTTGGGAGAAAAGTTTTGCAGGCTGTGGTGCCCTCAGAATAGGGTCCGCCTCTTCAATTTGTTTCCTCCTGTTATTCAATCAGTGTCCTCTGGAGCTTGGCTATAGTTTTCCCAACAGAAAGGAATGAAGTAATGGACTCTCCCTATCTTAGAAAGGAAAACCTAATTTATGCTTACCAGGGAGATTCCACGACCCCTGCCCGTTTTTTTCTTGTCTATGGGCGGTCCCTATTATTTATTTTATTCTTCTGGCACCATTTATACCCAAATGTTTCTCCTAATTTTCCTTGTTCCCTCAGCAGAATGACTAGGGTAATGAGGAAGTGGGAGGGATATTTAATCCTTTGGCTGGGGTGTCTTTGCCGCCTCCTGGTGGTAAGGTGTTGTATTTCCCAAAAGTAAGAAATGAAGCTGTGGACTTTTTTTGGTATATTTCACATGTAATAGAACAGAAACTTCACTTTTATAACTTCACATATAATTTTAAACAGTAAAACAAAAGAACGGCACAAAAAAATATATATTGTTACTTTTAACCTAATATTTCATAGTACAGGCCTTTGCAGACAATAACTGCATCAAGTGCTTTCTGTAGCTCTGAATAAGATTTCTACACTTTTCTACTGGGATTTTGTCCCACTGTTCTTCAGCAAACTGCTTCAGTTCTCTCAGGTTTGGTGGGTGACTTTTCCCAATTGCAATTTTCAGCTCTTTTCACAGATGTTTGATGGGATTCAGATCTAGGCTAACAGAAGGCCACTTTGTAACGGTCTAATGTTTTCTTTTTATCCATTCTTGGTTGCTTTTTGAGGTATGTTTAAGGTCATTATCTTGCTGTAGGACCCATGACCTGTGACTAAGACAGAGCTTTCTGACACTGGGCAGTACGTTTTGCTGCAGAATGCCTTGATAGTCTTCTGATTTCATCATGCCCTGCACATATTCTAGGCTCCTGATGGCAGATGCAGCAAAGCAACCCCAAAACATCACTGAGCCTCCTCCATGTTTCAAGGTAGGGATGGTGCTCTCTTCTTTGAAGGCTTCTTTTTTTCCTTCTGTAAACATGGAGGAGTTGTGATTTGCCAAAAAAGCAGTACTTTTGTTTTGTGTGTCCAAAGGACATTTTTCCAGAAGGACTGTGACTTGTCAACATGCATTTTTGCTAACTCCAGATGGGCTTTTTTTGTGATTCTCTCTTGTTTGAAGTTGTTGGTTCTTTCTCCACCAATTGAACAATCTGTATCATTCTTGGGTCAATTTTCCTCTTGTGGCCACCTCCAGGGATGTTGGCTACAGTCCCATGTGCCTTAAACTTCTTAATAACATTGGCAAAATTTCTCACAAGAACATCAAGCTCTTTAGATATGGTCTTTGACTATGCTTGGCTGTTACTTTCTTTCTACTCTCCTTTGGTTCTTTTCCATGTTCAGTGTAATACACAGTGACACACAACAGCAGAGTGAGTACTTTTGTCCATTTAAACTGGCTGAGTGAGTGATTATAAGACTGAAGACACCTGTGATACTAATTAAACGAGAATAGTCTGCTCCAAGTGTCACTACAAAACATTTCTTTATTGTAACGTCTAAAGGGTATCAATAGTATTGTCCAGGTAATTTTAGAATTTCTTTATAGAATAAGTATTTGCTCCATGCATTGTGCACAATTTATGGATGACAAAAGATATTTTAATTTCAACACATTTCAAGGCGAATGATGCATTATTTGATTAAAATGCAAGGGTACCAATACTTTTGGCTACATCTACCTAGATAGGCTCAGAAGCGTGATTCCATATGCTCAACATCGTATAACACTGTGTTGAGCATAAATAGTTAAAAACACTGCTGACATATAGACCTTAGGACATGTGCAAGCTCCTCAGCCTGCCTAGGTTTGCTCTTTAACTGAGGTCACCAAAAGAACAAAGTAAATTTGATGCTAATTGGAAGGTTATTTATACTAATATTTCAGTATCCTTTATGCATTTTCTGCAAATACTTATTGGCTTTATAGGTATTTATAACTGTGGCTCAGTGACCATTAACAAGAAGTATGCACCAGCCAATGAGCATTAGTAGAAAGTGACCATCAGCCAATGAGAATTGGTAGAAGGTACAAAACTGACAGCGCAATCAGTTTCATTTTATATTTAAAAAGCTTTTTTAACACAATGTATTTGCATACATTTACAGTATATAAACTATAATAGTCATTTAAAGCTTTTTATGTTTTCAGATGTATCCAAAAATGTTTGTTAGAGGTGTCTGTTATGTGCATATTTATTACATACTGTATATTCTGTTGCCATTTATTTCTGATATGGATACTGTTTTTCAGTGAATTTTATTGTGGTCCTTTGAGTTTACAACTTATAACACTGGATATACATTATACAGGAGTTAGTTTGAGAACTAAATTGGGGTAAAAAATGGGGTAAATTCAGATTTTAACATTTATAAAAGAAAGTAAGGAGAAGGAGCTAAGGGAGTACAGCCGGAGATGTTAGAGAAAAATGCCCCCAAGATTACCGGCCAATAGCTGGATATCTCGGCGTTGGGTGGGGACACACCTCACACACCCCTCAACAGGCAGAAAAAGACTTCTGGAATCAAGGCGAATTCAGATTTCACATCAGCATACAACCAGCAATATAACTTTTATCTGACCTGTATTTGCACAGGAATGGTTTTATATTTGCCATGGTCTGTAAAGACTTAATCATTTTAGATGAACTAGAAGAGGACTTTTGCATTTGTATTGCAAATTTTACAATTCCATTTATATAATTTAATCAGTGCAGTGCGCATGATCTCTGATTTTAGTAGCAAAAATGGTACGGAATGTGGGCTAATTACTAATGGCACATACATAAAGACATATACTGTTTACACACATAAATATGTACACATATATAGACATATACTGTATACACATATATAGACATATATGCAAGTACATTGGAGCCCTTTGCAGTCAAGTGGATAAAAACATGTAAAAACATATTTATGCAATATTCATATTTAATTTAGGTTTTAACTATGTATTTACTGTAAATATTTTACATTCCAATGTTCTTCACATAGGGGAATATGTTCTATGAATTTTTAAATAGATATTCTTATAAATATATGTATATATCTATACCTATATATATAATAGTGTATATATATATATATATATATATAGCAACGAATGGGTTTGTGATATCAGCGCAAATTAGGTGTAAGTCTCAGAAAATTCCTATTAAAGAATGCTAATATAACACTATGCAGCCCCAAATTACCTATTAGGACTGTGGGATCCCCAAACCCCACAATCCTAATATAGAGAAAATATTGAGCCAAGACAAAGTAAAATATGAGGGGCGCTCAGTGTGAAGAAGAGTGTATGTTGACAGAAACTGGGTGGTATGAACTCAGCCGAGAATATTGTCAATAATCGCAATAAGAACAAAAGAAAGTGGGAACAATGTATCAAGTGGTATAAAAAGTGTTCCCACAGTTGGTAATAACCCAATGATTGAAGGTCGGAGGGGTCTAGTTGTAGTCGCTATAAATTGTTACAATATACAATATTAGACTACGATTCAAATATGGAGCACACGATAATAAACCATAAACAATAAACACTCATATATAATATATTGTGCAAAAGACCCCAAGTGACAAAAATACAAATGAAATGCGCAAAGTACAAGTGTTAGACACACAAATAGTGATAAAATGACAGTCCTTAGATGATACTAAGTAAAAGTGGTGAGAGTCCCAAAACTGTGTGGCACACTTTCCCCTCAGGGGATTCAACTTACTCTCCTTAACCTCAATCAGTATGAGGTAAGTGTCGCACAGGGTAAGTAGAATAAGCTCCTTCGTGGTATCAGGTGTCCACCGGCTTGGAAATGTCTCCCGGCACCTCCGCTCACGGTCAGCCGCACACAGCACTCACAGATCAAAACTGCGCTTTTGTTCTTATTGCGATTATTGACAATATTCTCGGCTGAGTTCATACCACCCAGTTTCTGTCAACATACACTCTTCTTCACACTGAGCGCCCCTCATATTTTACTTTGTCTTGGCTCAATATATATATATATATATATATATATATATACACACACAGTATCTTACAAACGTGAGTACACCCCTCACATTTTTGTAAATATTTTATATCTTTTCATGTGACAACACTGAAGAAATGACACTTTGCTACAATGTAAAGTAGTGAGTGTACAGCCTGTATAACAGTGTAAATTTGCTGTCCCCTCAAAATAACTCTACAGGATATCATCTATGTACCTTGAGTACAGGACCAGGTCCGCGCTGGCTGGGCATGAGTTCCAGAATATCTGTTCCCATTGGCCTATATAGAGATTAGCGTAGCTCGGCGCGAACCTGGTCCCCATTGCTGTACCACACAATTGCTTGTAGAATTTTTTGTCATTAAAAAAGTAATTGTGGTTTAGAATGTAATTTATACTCTCTAGTATAAATGTATGTTGTTCCTCAGGTACTTCTGGGTCTTTTCTGAGAAAGACGTTCACAGCTTCCATACCTGCTTCGTGTGGTATGCTTGTATAAAGCAGTGTCACATCGCACGTGGCCAGTATGTATTTCTTGTCCCAGACCAGTGTGGCTAGGACTTGGGTGGAGTCTCTAAAATATGATGGAAGTCTAGTGACGTATTTCTGTAAGTTCTTGTCAACATACTCAGAGAAGTTTCCTGGATAAGGACCCTATTCCTGATATGATGGGCCTTCCTGGCGGATTTTCTAAAGATTTGTGGATTTTTGGCAATTGGTAGAAAACTGGAGTGATCGGATGTGATACTTTGATGTAATTGAACTCTCTTTCATTAAGTACTCCTTGTGTTTTGGCCTTTATAAGCAGATCTTCTAGTTCTTTCTTATATTTCGCCACTGGATTATTACAGAGTCTTTGATAGGTCTTTCCATCGTTTAGAATTCTTCTGCATTCTTTGTCATACTTGTCTCTATCCATGATGACTATACCGCCACCTTTTCTGCCGGTTTTATTATCAAGTCGTAGTTCTTTTCTAATTTTCTAATGGTCTCTATTTGGGATCTTAATAGGTTGTGTTTAATGCGTTTGGTCTTCGCAGAACTTAAATTTCTGATGTCTTGGCAGACGTTAGCCTTGAATGTTTCGATGGCGCTACCTTTACTACTAGTTGGATAGAAGCTTGATGGTTCTGCCAAATAAGGCAGTAAATAAGTAAGTGGGTGGAGTTTCACTATAGAAAAACAACTGCAGTGAAGTGTTAATTTGTTTTCAAAATGTTTACCCACAGCTGATATGTTATTCTATAGCAAGACAACAGAAATGTCTTGTGATCACAATTTGTTTAGTGTCCTTTTAATTGATCCAAATTAAAGGGACATTCCAGCCTAAATTGGAGTCTATGGATGCATTTCAGTTTGGAATAGAAGACATTGTGTAATATAAATGTATTAGCAAAAATGCTTCTGATAGAAGCTATAGCTGTTTCAAAAGTGTATTTAAGTATGCACCGTGCACCAGCATTTTATACACAGCACTTGCTCACAGAGCCTAAGATGCTGGCACCATCTATTAATGACGCATTTTATTCTTTGCTGAAAGCTTTGAGCAGCTACACTATTTAAAATGCTGGTGCACTGATAATATCTAGGTATGCTTCACATGCACGTGCAGAGAAAATAACACTACAGTAAAATAGTGATAACCTTTACTAGAAGCATTTTTGGAAATGCATGCATATTGCAGTAATTTCTATATAAAGATGTAATTTATCTATGCGCTTTTAAATTTTGACTGGAATGTCCCTTTAAATGCTGTAAAAAAGAAAAAGGTGAAGTCTGTCAATCATCTCAGGTATTTTCATATTACGACTGTCCCAGACGAGGTAGAATATGTTAATGTTAGCCGCATTTGCCAGGTAGTTTGAAGAACAGCCAAGAGGAGAATTAATGAAACACAATTTTTTTTTCTTTCATGATTTAGAAACATCAGCAATTTTAAGCAACTTTACAGTTTACTTCTATCATCTAATTTGCTTCATTCTCTTGATATCCTTTGTTGAAAAGCAAATCTAAATAGGCTCAGTAGCTGATTATTGGTGGCTGCATATAGATGCCTCGTGTGATTGGCTCACCTTGGTGCATTGTTATTTCTTCAACAAAGGATATCTGACTAAAGAATGAAGCAAATTAGATAATGGAAGTAAACTGGTATTCTGAACCATGACAGAAAAATGTTTCATGTCCCTTTAAGTCCATGCTATTGAAAGGCTATGTAAACACAACCAGCAGAAGAAATTACACTCCCAGTGGGGTGTAGAAGAGAAAACTAATAAAATAATTTTCTATTGCTCTCTCTAAGTATATACCTTTGGTTTACAGACAAATATAAGATAAGCAGCAAGTGTGTGTACACAAAGCGATAACATCATGAGATCTGATTTTACCTGCAAGCTCAGCCCATTGTAATAGGCTGTGGTTTAAAAGCACAAAACCATCTGTTTCATATACACAAATAAACCTGAAGATGTAATTTCTCATGCATTTTATACTCTGCAGCTGGCATAACAAGTCATTAGAACTACAAATGTGCAATACACTGTTCCTTTAACACATTTTTTTTATTATACAGTTTCACATAGGAGTATAAAGAATAAATGGGAAGGCAATTTAAAGGGACAATCTAGTCAAAATCAAACGTTCTTGATTCAGATAGGGTATTCAATTTTAATCAACTTTCCAATTTACTTTATCATCAAATTTGCTTTGTTCTCTTGGTATTCTTAGTTGAAAGCTAAACCTAGGTAGGCTCATATGCTAATTTCTAAGACCTTGAAGGCCGCCTCTTATCTGAATGCATTTTGACATTTTTCACATCTAGAGGGTGTTAGCTCATTTTTGTCATATAGATAGCATTGTGCTCATGCCCGTGGAGTTATTTATGAGTCAGCATTGATTGGCTAAAATGCAAGTCTGTCAAAGAAACTGAGATAAGGGGCAGTCTGCAGAGGCTTAGATACATGGTGATCACAGAGGTAAAAAGTATATTAATATAACTGAGATAAGGAGCAGTCTGCAGAGGCTTAGATACAGAGTGATCACAGAGGTAAAAAGTATATTAATATAACTGAGATAAGGGGCAGTCTGCAGAGGGTTAGATACAGGGTGATCACATAGGTAAAAAGTATATTAATATAACTGAGATAAGGGACAGTCTGCAGAGGCTTAGATACAAGGTAAAAACAGAGGTAAAAAGTATATTAATATAACTGAGATAAGGGGCAGTCTGCAGAGGCTTAGATACAAGGTAATCACAGAGGTAAAAAGTGTCTTAATATAACTGAGATAAGCAGCAGTCTGCAGAGGCTTAGATACAAGGTAATCACAGAGGTAAAAAGTATATTAATATAACAGGGTTAGTTATGCAAAACTGGAGAATGGGTAATAAAGGGATTATCTATCTTTTAAAACAATACAAATTCTGGTGTAGACTGTCCCTTTAAATTCTTTTTCACTCTGCTAGGATTTCTTTTTTCCGAAATATGAAGAATCGGCATCCTGTAAAAAATACAAAATAAATAAATTAGATTATAAAACATCATTTTCAAGAATTAATCAGGTGAGCAAATGACAAGAGACAAATGTGTGTTGTGGCCAACCACCAGTTAGCTCCTAGTAGTGCATTGCTGCTGCTAAGGACATATGCTTTTCAACAATGGATACCAAGAGAACAAAAATAATAGAATTGTCTTAACATTTTTTGGTGTATCCTGAATTATGAAAGTTTAATTTTGACTTTCCTGTCCCTTTAAATATGTCCTTTTTCTACTACAATGTTTTTTCCAAATATATTGATATTATCTAAAAATATCCTATTATATAAAAAGCAAAGTGTGTTTGTCCGAAGCTGTCATGCGAAGTAGAGACAGCACGAGGACAAACACACCTGGCTTTACCTGTCATGCTGTTGCGGCGAAAGTGGGCATGGGTGTGGTCGGGGGCGTGGCCGGGCGCAAGAGAGGGGAGACAAATAGAAAGAGAGGGGGAGAGACAAAAAGAGATAGGAAAGAGGTAAAGAGAGGGGGAAGAGCAGAAGAGAGGGGGGAGAGAGAAAAAGAGAGGAAAGAGAGACAGAGCAAAAGAGAGCAAAAAAAGGAGAGAGAGACAGAGCAAAAGAGAGGGGGGAGAGAGCAAGAGAGGGGGGAGAGAGAGAGCAAAAGAGAGGGATGGAGAGAGAGCAAAAAAAAGGAGAGAGCGCAAAAGAGAGGGGGGAGAGAGCGCAAAAGAGAGGGGGGAGAGAGACAGTAAAAGAGAGGGGGGAGAGAGCGCAAAAGAGAGGGGGGGGAGAGCGCAAAAGAGAGGGGGGAGAGCGCAAAAGAGAGGGGGGAGAGACGGCAAAAGAGAGGGGGGAGAGACCGCAAAAGAGAGGGGGGAGAGCGCAAAAGAGAGGGGGAGAGAGAGAGAGCGCAAAAGAGAGGGGGAGAGAGAGAGTGCAAAAGAGAGGGGGAGAGAGAGTGCAAAAGAGAGGGTGAGAGAGAGCGTAAAAGAGAGGGTGAGAGAGAGCGTAAAAGAGAGAGAACACAAAAGAGAGGGGGGAGAGAGCGCAAAAGAGAGAGGGGGGAGAGAGAGCGTAAAAGAGAGGGGGAGAGAGAGCGCAAAAGAGAGGGGGGAGAGAGAACAAAAGAGAGGTGGAGCGAGAGAGAGTGCAAGAGGGAGGGGGAGACAGCAGAAAAGAGAGGGGGAGAGAGAGAGCAAGGGGTGGGAACGCTGTTCTGCAAAAAATGCCCTGTGTGAATGGGCTTTAGGACTAGTCTTTATATATTTTACTAATTGCCATTTTATTTATATTTTTCTTATGGCTATGCATATTTATTTGTTTAATGCATATCAATCCCTTTAAATTCTTATCCAAAATGTATCTACAAAACTTCCAATAGACTTTAAAGTTGAACTTTGCAAAAAAGTCATCAGGTAAGATTTTCTAAAGGATTGCAATATGTCACTGGGTGTATTTGTAACATATTTAGGGGTCTATTACAATTATTTAGAAAAGTTATAACACTTTGTTTTACAAAATTCATTATTAAAGTCTATGAGATTTTTGCACATAAAAATTTTGATAAAGAACTGTAATAGCTGTTTATTTTTCAAATATACTATACACATGGGCAGTAATAGACAGATACATGCACACACAGACAGTAATAGACAGATACATGCACACACACAGACAGTAATAGACAGATACATGCACACACAGACAGTAATAGACAGATACATGCACACACACAGACAGTAATAGACAGATACATACACACACAGACAGTAATAGACAGATACATACACACACAGACAGTAATAGACAGATACATGCACACACAGACAGTAATAGACAGATACATGCACACACAGACAGTAATAGACAGATACATGCACACACAGACAGTAATAGACCGATACATGCACACACAGACAGTAATAGACAGATACAGGCACACACAGACAGTACTAGACAGATACAGGCACACACAGACAGTACTAGACAGATACATGCACACACAGACAGTAATAGACCGATACATGCACACACAGACAGTAATAGACAGATACATGCACACACACACAGACAGTAATAGACAGATACATGCACACACAGACAGTAATAGACAGATACATGCACACACAGACAGTAATAGACCGATACATGCACACACAGACAGTAATAGACAGATACAGGCACACACAGACAGTACTAGACAGATACAGGCACACACAGACAGTACTAGACAGATACATGCACACACAGACAGTAATAGACCGATACATGCACACACAGACAGTAATAGACAGATACATGCACACACACACAGACAGTAATAGACAGATACATGCACACACAGACAGTAATAGACAGATACATGCACACACAGACAGTAATAGACAGATACATGCACACACAGACAGTAATAGACAGATACATGCACACACAGACAGTAATAGACAGATACATGCACACACAGACAGTAATAGACAGATACATGCACACACACACAGACAGTAATAGACAGATACATGCACAAACAGACAGTAATAGACAGATACATGCACACACACACAGACAGTAATAGACAGATACATGCACACACAGACAGTAATAGACAGATACAGGCACACACAGACAGTACTAGACAGATACATGCACACACAGACAGTAATAGACAGATACATGCACACACACACAGACAGTAATAGACAGATACATGCACACACACACAGACAGTAATAGACAGATACATGCACACACAGACAGTAATAGACCGATACATGCACACACAGACAGTAATAGACAGATACATGCACACACACACAGACAGTAATAGACAGATACATGCACACACAGACAGTAATAGACCGATACATGCACACACAGACAGTAATAGACAGATACATGCACACACAGACAGTAATAGACAGATACATGCACACACAGACAGTAATAGACTTTTTGAAATGGAATGTAGCACAAATGTCTGCATCTACCAACCAGCTTGAAAGTACTGTACAGTGGGTATTGAAAATAATCACACGTTGTTGCTTTGAAGCCTGAAATAGAGACAGACACAGTTTTTGTTTATCCAGTTGTAATTACTCAGTGCAACTTATAACATCGAAGTAAAAGATATACAACCAACATGTCAGGCAAAAATAAAGACAATTCAAAAACAGAATCACTGTGTTTGAAAAAGGATCACCCCCTTGTGTCAGTATTTTGTTGAACCACCTTTTGCTTTAATTACAGCATTTAGTCTGTTGGGATATATCTATACTAATTTTGTACATCTAGCCTGTGCAATATTTGCCCACTCTTTGCAGAACTGCTCCAGTTCCGTTACATTTGATGGTGAGCGTTTGGGGACTGCAATCTTTAAGTAATGACACAGATATTCAATGGGGTTTAAGTCTGGGCTCTGACTACGCCATGCAAGGACATTCACATTTTTTTCCTTCAACCACTGTGTGGTCATTTTTGCTGTGTGCTTTGGGTCATTGTCATGTTGAAAGGTAAACTTTCTTCCCATTGACAACTTCCTAGCAGATGGCAGAAGATTTTCCTCAAGAATTTGACGGTATTTTGCCCCATCCATTAGACCTTCTATCCTGACAAGTGCTCCAGGGCCTGCTGCAGAGAAACACCCCATAACAGGATATTACCACCTACATGCTATACTGTAGGTATGGTGTTATTTGGATGGTGAGCTGTATTAGATTTCCTCCAGACATATAATTTGGTTTTGAGGCCAAATAATTAAATTTTACTCTCAGTTGACCATAACTCCTTTTTCCATGTGGCCTCAGAATCTCCTAGGTGTGTTATGGCAAAGCTCAGTCGTTACTGCATGTGGCCTTTCTTGAGGAGTGGCTTATTTCTTGCAACCCTACCATACAAGCCACATTTGTGGAAAATTTGTTATATTGTTGTCACATCCACACAATGACCACTCTTTGTCATAAATTCCTTCAACTGCTTCACAGTTGCTATGGGGCCTCTTGGTAGCTTCTTTGACCAGTTTCCTCCTGGCTCTTTCATCCAGTTTGGAGCGACATCCTGATCCAGAGAGGGTCTGTGTTGTACCAAATACCTTCCACTTCTAATAATAGACTTCACTGTGCTTCTAGGCATTGATAAAGCCTTTGATATTTTCTTGTATCCATTTCCTGACCTGTGCCTGTCTACATTATCCTGGAGATCTTTTGACAGTGCCTTGCCACCCATAGTTGATTGTTTGCTTTAGTTGCACTACCAGGGACTGAGATGCTCCAGGAAAGCTATTTTCATACTGTGCTAATCAATATGCCAGCAGCTGATCCCAGTTGAAGGTCAAATGGCTTTGTGTGTGCCGTTGAGAAGGTGATTAGCTACACCTGATTGAGTTTACAAGTAATTTTAGGCGGGGGTGATCCTTTTTTCAAGTCAGTGATTCTGTTTTTGAATTGTCTTTATTTTTGCCGGACATGTTGGTGTTATATCTTTCACTTGGATGTCATAAGTTGCACTGAGTTATTACAACTGGAGAAACAAAAACTGTCTCTGTCTTTATTTCAGGATGCAAATTAACTAAATTTGATTATTTTCAAGGGGGGATTCTTCATAATACCCACTGTAACTACGACAAAGAATACATGATGCACAAAAAAAACTAATTTCAAACCAAAATAGTCTCTTGAAGTTTTTACTTACAAAAATGTATAAACTCAACTCTCATTGGGGCTGATGATCAAAAACTAGCCGCCATGGAGAGAAATCACACAAAATCTTTGTGATTTTTTAGGCCTTATATTTTAATATAGGAGTCTCCCCCCATCTAAATTCTTTGAGGGGTCTCGCCTTACTGACAAGACTTCTTAGATCATCTCACCTGAGAGGAGAGGTTTAGTTCATCGAGCCCCTTGTCTTACTCTGTAAAATTATACATACCACTCCACTCTTGAAGTTTTCTATTCTTTTCTGGCCTATTTTTCCAGTAAGCCACCATGCCCATGTAGGTGCGTATTGCCAAAGGTAACATATCATCAAATATGGCTGGTCTGAAATCCAGGATTCCTTCAGATCATTTGCAGTTGTAACTAAAATAAGCCGTGCGCATCGTTCAGTTGGCATTTTATATGATTGATCTGCTTTAACTGCGAATACCTAAAAAAAAAAAATGTACAAGGACTGAAGGTTTGAAAAAAAGGTTTGAAGCTATAATAAAACAAAAAACTAACTAAAAGGAGAACCAATTATTTGAAAATGTTTGTAAACACACTATTGTTATATAAAAATAAAAAACCTTAGAATGTCACATGTAAGAACATGACAGCTTTTGTCATTTGTATGCCATAAAAACATTTTTTTTTCTTGCGCGTTTTCTACTATTCAGGTATCAAGACAGACGGCTGCTACCCATTAGTATACTATACAATAATCCTCTACCAGGGTGACAGATTAAGTTGTGTTATGCACTGCTGCTATTGTATTCTAGCATAAACCTTTCATATTATTCTGCAAAAAAATCTATTTTTGGTCAGAATGCTGACAAGTCCCTTAGGGGCCGATTTATCAAGTGTCTGGCGGACATGATCTGCTGTAGCGATCATGTCCGCCAGACATCGATAAATGTTTCTGGCGAGCCTGAAGGTTTGTGCGGAAACAGATGTATTTAGCCCAATTCGGGCCGTGATAAATTGGCCCCTTAGTGTCTAAAAGCCCTCTTATGAAGCATAAGTAGATATCCTAGTATAATAGCACTTGTTATATTGTGGTTCACAGGAAGTATAAATACAGAGCTTCCTATAGTTTATAATATGTAGAATCCTCACTCAGGGACTATACTTCCTTTGGGGACGGCACTTCTACATACATTTTGTATTCAAACCTTTTGCAATAAAGGCTTTATTGCTAACATATACTAGACATATTGTCTGGTTTATTTCTCCTGTGCCTGCTTTGCAAAATCTGTTATATAATCTTTGTTGCTTCTGATTTTGTTTTACTTTTTTATTGAGTATATAGTCAAAATACAGAACATAGGCTTATTCAAATACAACTTCCTACAGAGTCTGCGAAGTAAGCAAATAGTGACATGCATAGCATATAGTTCAACAAACATCCATGTTATTCTTCCAGATGAAGTTGTGTCCATATCCCAATAAGTCCAGATAAAAACGAGGATTGACCCCAGAGGCTTTATAGCTAAAGCAAGGCATTGCTGAAGAAAAATACATTGACTCAATAATAATATATTCCGTTTTCTGTCAATTAACAGATTAAGCCCTTTAATGAAGAACAAACAACGTCATTAAACATAGACTATCATTAAACATACACTAACCACGATAAAGATGTATTAACCACAACCCGTCTATTTGAAAGACATTGATCAGTGTAAGAAAGAGGAAATTATACATAAAGATGGTTATGTTATTAAATGTATAGTGATTATCCCAACTCTCTTTATTCTACATTTCTTTAACCCCTTAAGGACCAGACCATTTTTCAATTTCTTACCCTTAAAGAAAAAGTAAACTAAGGCTAATGGCTAATCAGATAATAAAAGCATAGGAGAAATAAACCTTACTTCATCATTTTTTTGTAATCGTTTTGTAAATGTATTTTTTTCCACAATCATTTAGCCCAAGTGACTCGCCGATCCTCCACCCGCTTGAAAAATTTTTTTTCCCTTTGCTATGACGATTCGATCAATATTGATCTGATTGGTTCCCCCAGTGGCGTCTTAATCAGTTCAATATATGCCTCCTGTTTGAAATGCGCATGCGGCTAACTCCGAACTTCGTCTGTATTTAGAAGCTCGTTCATGCGCATTGTTAACAAATGGAATCCCAGAGTTTCATCACTGCTTTCTCCCTCACACGGAGCACACTACTATGGACCATCTCCGCTGAAATAGTAAAGAATGAATCTAGTGATTCATGGTTTGTTTTAGCGGAGATCGTGATGTTGTTTTATTAATTAGGTTGTCGAGAACTAGCACGCTTCCTGGCGTATACTGCAGGTGGGACCGCTAGTCAGAGTAAGAATGATAAACCAGGAAGAAAGCGAGGGGGCGTAGGAACATAGCTAAAAGTAATATCACAATTTCATCCATATTACCAAAATCGTTGTAAATATAAAAAAATTACTTAGGAACTATACTAGTTTATACTAGATTAACCAATAGCCTTATTCTTATATACTAAAATTGACTTTCACTTTAAGGACCAGGGCTATTTGTAAATTTCTGCAGTGTTTGTGTTTAGCTGTAATTTTCCTCTTACTCATTTACTGTACCCACACATTTTATATATCGTTTCCATCTAAAGGGGAGGAGAGTCCACGGATTCATTCATTACTGTTGGGAATTAAGAACCTGGCCACCAGGAGGAGGCGAAAACACCCCAGCCAAAGGTTTAAACACCTCCCCCACTTCCCTCATCCCCCAGTCATTCTTTGCCTTTCGTCACAGGAGGATGGCAGAAAAGTGCCGAAGATCAGAGTAGTCTCTTATGGAGGGTAGTACTCCGCATTGGGACCGGAGTTTTAAGTAGTCCTGTCAGCCTCTCAGTGTGAGCCTGGGCGAAAGTTAGAGTCCGGAGATGCAGGGAGAGTCTTTCTGTGAAACCATCCCGACTCATATTAACAGATCCACAAGCAATCAGCGTTGACGAGTTTCTCTGCCTGCTTTTTACACTCAAGTCCATGTTAGGAGCGAGGCTACTAACCTGTCACATTTGAAGGGCCGTGTTCCTGTTCCACGGCGTAGATTCTGGTAAAATCGTTTAATTTTTTATTACATAATGATAACACGGAAGACAGTGTCACAGTGTGACACCTTTTATCTTTTAAGAATCAAGCGTTAATATTCCTGGAAAGGGGATTATTGAACAGGGGGGTTTATACATGATATTGTTTATTGTGTCATTGCTGCGTTATGTGGGAAATGAGGCTCTGGCAATGTGTGGAACTTTCAGGTGACTTACTGGAGTATGGCGTGGCCGTTTTTGGCGCGTTTTCTCCTTTGGCAGGGTGGTCCTGTTGGGCATTCCATGTGACCGGGTGTGGCTATCTCTCTTCCTCTTGATCAGCGGCGCAGGAGACAAAGCGAATTATATAGTCCGGGTCATAGGAGGTAGTGAGTGCCCCGGCCATTGGAGGTTTAAAGGTGCCTATTTATTAGGTTAATCTAGTCCATAATAAAGGCGCAAGCTATGGAGGACTCTGACGCGTTAGAGGGTACTCCCTCTTTAACAAAGTCTTATTCCTGTGTTTATTGTGAGGAGGTTCTGGTAGATCAGCCTGCTCAACTATGTTCCACATACCTTAGTAAAGTTACAACATCTAAAAGCAAACGGATGTCTAGTACTACTGAGCCGTCCACCTCTTAGGGTTCCCAGTCCCGTGAGGTGTGTGCCCTGCATCCATCTCCAATTGCACATGCAGCGCCCCAGGATCCAACCATTACTCCTGCGGGAGAGATTCGTTGGCCTTCAGATTTTGCGGATCAACTGCAAATGGCGGTATCGAAAGTGATCCATGCCTTACCACGTTCTGCTAAGTGCAAGCGTAGGGTGTATCATGGCGGCCCAGCCCAGGGGTCCTTCCTTTTGGTCTGGCGACAGCCCCAAGAGTCTTCACAAAGGTTGTGGGGGCGCTACTGGCGGTGGCCAGATCCAGAGGCATTGCTGTGGCGCCCTATCTGGATGACATCCTAGTCCAGGCACCATCGCTCAATCTCGCAGAGGATCATTCGAGGGCGCTTCTTCTTTTGCTCCAATCTCACGGTTGGAAGATCAACTCAGGAAAGAGTTTTCTGGTTCCCAGCAACAGGGTGGAGTTCCTGGGCACGGTTATATACTCTATGTCCATAAAGATATTTCTTACAGACCATTGATGCCGGAAGATTGCGTCATCTTGTCTTGCCCTTCAGTCCTACTCAAGCTCCTCGGTGGCTCAGTGTATGGAGGTGATCGGACTCATGGTCTCCAGCATAGACTTCATTCCATTTGCCAGGTTCCATCTCAGACCTCTTCAATTGTGAATTTTGAGACAGTGAAACGGCGATCATTAAGATCTGCCACAGCAGATATACATGGATGCTCAGACTCGGATTTCCCTTTCTTAGTGGATCTGTCCAGAGCACCTGTCCATGGGGACATCCTTCTTGAGACCGTCCTGGGAGATTGTGACCACGGACGTGAGTTTAGTAGGATGGGGAGCTGTTTGAGTGCCAGGATGGCACAAGGAAAATGGTCCTAGGAGCAGTCTCTCCTCCCGATACATATTCTGGAACTCCAAGCAATCTACAATGCTCTGAAGGCATGGCCTCTGCTGGGGGCGTTCAGATTTATCAGATTCCAGACCGACAACATAACCTTGGTGGCCTACATCAACCATCAGGGGGGTACGAGGAGCTCCCTAGCCATGAGGGAGGTGTCTCGGATATTGGAGTGGGCGAAGTCCCACAGCTGCTCGCTCTCAGCGATTCACATTCCAGGTGTGGACAACTGGGAAGCGGACTTTCTCAGCAGGCAATCCTTCCATCCGGTAGAATGGACTCGTCACCCCGAAGTGTTTGCAGAGATTTGTCTCAAGTGGGGGACACCAGACTCAATTGCAAGCTACCCTATTACGGGTCGAGGTCCAGGGATCCTCAGGCAGAGTTGATAGATGCCTTGGCAGTGCCTTGGGGATTCAGCCCAGCTTACATTTTCCCACCATTACCACTTCTACCTCGTGTAGTGGCTCGCATCAAACAGGAGCGAGCCTTGGCCATCGTGGCCGCGGAGAACGTGGTTTGCGGATCTGGTGGGGATGTCATCCTCTCCGTCGTGGACGTTACCTTGTCACAGGGATCTGCTGGAACAAGGCCCTTTTCAACATCAAAATCTAGATTCTCTGAGGCTGACTGCGTGGAGATTGAACGTCTAGTCTTGGCCAAGAGAGGATTTTCCGAAGGTGTGATCGATACTCTAATTCAGGCAAGGAAGCCAGTCACTCGACGCATCTACCATAAGGTGTGGAGGACTTACTTGTCCTGGTGTGAGAACCATGGATATCCTTGGCATAAGGTTAAGGTATACAGGGTTCTGTCTTTTCTCCAAGATGGTTTGGAGAAGGGTCTTGCCGCCAGTTCCTTAAGGGGACAGATTTCAGAATTATCGGTCTTGTTGCATAGGAGACTCGCTGAGTTCCCTGACATCCAATCTTTTGTTCAGGCTCTGTCTAGAATCAGGCATGTCTTTAGACAGTCTGCTCCACTATGGAGCTTAAACTTGGTCTTTAAGGTATTGCAGAGGGTTCCGTTTGAGCCTATGCATTCCATTGACATTAAGATTCTATCCTGGAAGGTTCTCTTCCTGTTGGCCATTGCATCGGCACGCAGAGTATCTGAGCTGGCTGCATTGCGAACCTCATTATTATTATACTTTATTTATGAAGCGACAACATATTCCGCAGCGCTGTCCATGGATACAATTCATTTAAATAAAACAACACAAGACTTGTAAGAGACGGGACAAAATTTACAAACACATACAGGAGGGATTGAGGGCCCTATTCCCGTGGGAACTTACAATCTAGAAGGGTAGGAGGTTGAGAAACAGGAGGTGAGGACTGCAAGATTTGTAAAGATGTTAATACAGAGTTAGATGAGGGAAATGTTAGGTAAGTGAAGTTAATTTATTATTGAGTTGGGTGGTAGGCTTCCCTGAACAGAAAAGTCGTCAGGGAACATTTAAAGGAAGAAAGATTCCAGAGGGTAGGTGCTGCACGACAGAAGTCCTGTAGTCTAGCATGAGAGGAGGAGATAGTTGCCGATGCAAGGAGCAGGTCATTGTTCGATCTAGTTTTTTTACGCGGATAAGGCGATGCTTCGCACTGGTTTGGGGTTTCTTCCCAAGGTGGTGTCTAACCGTAACATCAATCAGGAAATAGTGGTTCCTTCCTTGTGCCCCAAGCCTTCTTCCAAGGAGAGGTTACTTCATAACTTCATAATCTGGATGTGGTTTGTGCCCGGAAGTTCTATCTTTAGGCTACGAAGGATTTCAGACAGTCTAAATCTCTTTTTGTAGTATATTCAGGGAAGCGCAAGGGGCAGAACGCCTCTTCTACTTCTTTGTCCTTTTGGTTGAGGAGCTTGATTCGCTTGGCCTATGAGACAGCGGGACATAAGCCTCCTCAGAGGATCACGGCTCATTCAACTAGAACTGTGGCTTTGTCTTGGGCCTTCAAGAATGAGGCCTCTATGGAGCAAATTTGTAAGGCGGCTACCTGGTCCTCCTTACACACTTTTACAAAGTTTTACAAATTTGACGTTTTTGCTTCTGCAGAAGTTGTTTTTGGGAGAAAGGTTTTGCAGGCTGTGGTGCCCTCAGATTAGGATCCACCTTTTTACCCTCCCGGTTTCATTCAGTGTCCTCTAAAGCTTGGGTATATGATCCCAACAGTAATGAATGAAGCCGTGAACCTTCCTCCTCTTTAGATGGAAAACATAAATTATGCTTACCTGATAATTTCATTCCCATCGAGGGGAGGAGAGTCCACTGCTCCTGCCCGTTTCTCCGATGGGCGGACCTAAATTTAATTTATCTTTTGGCACCATTTCTATCCTGATATTTCTCCTACTGTTCCTTGTTCCCTCGGAAGAATGACTGGGGGATGAGGGAAGTGGGGGAGGTATTTAAGCCTTTGGCTGGAGTGTCTTTGCCTCCTCCTGGTGGTCAGGTTCTAAATTCCCAACAGTAATGAATGAAGCCATGGACTCTCCTCCCCTCGATGGAAATGAAATTATCAGGTAAGCATAATTTATGTGTTTTCTTGCGAATAAATTGACTTTCTAAAGATACCATTATTTTCATCATATCTTATAATTTACTATAATTTTTTTTTAATAAAATATGATGAAAAAATTGAGAATTTTTTTTTTCTAACTTTGAACCCAACATCTGTTACACATCTACAACCACCAAAAAACACAGATGCTAAATAGTTTCTAAATTTTGTCCTGAGTTTAGACATACCCAATGTTTACATGTTCTTTGCTTTTTTGCAAGTTATAGGGCAATAAGTACAAGTTTCCAAACCATTTAGCTTGTGCTTTTATGGCAAAAATGGTTGTAAATACTTCTTTGGACTCCCCTTTGTTCAGAAATAGCAGACATTTATGGCTTTGGCATTACTTTTTGGTAATTAGAAGGCCGCTACATTCGCTGCGCAACACACTTGTATTATGACCAGCAGTGAAGGGGTTGTAGGGTTAATTTTAGCTTTAGTGTAGTGTAGTAGACAACCTAAAGTATTGATCTAGGGCCATTTTGGTATATTTCATGCCACCATATTACCGCCAAATGCGATAAAAAAAAAAAAAAAAAAAGTTCACTTTTTCACTAACTTTTTCACTGAAATTATTTACAAACAGCTTGTGCTATTATGGCAAAAATGGTTGTAAATACTTCTCTGGGATCCTCTTTGTTTTGGTAATTAGAAGGCCGCTTATTGCCGCTGCGCACCACATCCTTTTTTAAGGTGTGTATACATTGTTCATATAAGTCGTAAAATGTATGTATTTATTCATTTTTGTAATTTACTAAGATGAGCTAAAGTGTCATGGGTGGGAAGTTTGGAGGATATAAAAAAAACCTTGAGTAAAAGCATCATCTTGACTGCATGGATACGTCCCAACCATGATATTTTTTTTTTGGTTACCAACTAGAAATGAAGTGTTGGAACTCTGATATTAAATTTACCATAATTTAACTCAAACGACTTGTTCAGATCTTGCGTTTATTTGATTCCGAAGTATTTCAAGGAGTTAAGTTGGATTTTAAAAGGACATTTGTGCTTTAAAAAGGATAACTCCTCTGATGGATATTTATGGGAAAAAACATAATTTATGCTTACCTGATAAATTCCTTTCTTCTGTAGTGTGATCAGTCCACGGGTCATCATTACTTCTGGGATATTAACTCCTCCCCAACAGGAAGTGCAAGAGGATTCACCCAGCAGAGCTGCATATAGCTCCTCCCCTCTACGTCACTCCCAGTCATTCGACCAAGGACCAACGAGAAAGGAAAAGCCAACGGTGAAGTGGTGACTGGAGTATAAATTAAAAAATATTTACCTGCCTTAAAACAGGGCGGGCCGTGGACTGATCACACTACAGAAGAAAGGAATTTATCAGGTAAGCATAAATTATGTTTTCTTCTGTTAAGTGTGATCAGTCCACGGGTCATCATTACTTCTGGGATACCAATACCAAAGCAAAAGTACACGGATGACGGGAGGGATAGGCAGGCTCTTTATACAGAAGGAACCACTGCCTGAAGAACCTTTCTCCCAAAAATAGCCTCCGATGAAGCAAAAGTGTCAAATTTGTAAAATTTGGAAAAAGTATGAAGCGAAGACCAAGTTGCAGCCTTGCAAATCTGTTCAACAGAGGCCTCATTCTTAAAGGCCCAAGTAGAAGCCACAGCTCTAGTGGAATGAGCTGTAATCCTTTCAGGAGGCTGCTGTCCAGCAGTCTCATAAGCTAAATGAATTATGCTACGAAGCCAAAAAGAAAGAGAGGTAGCAGAAGCTTTTTGACCTCTCCTCTGCCCAGAGTAAACGACAAACAGAGAAGACGTTTGTCGAAATTCCTTAGTTGCCTGTAAGTAAAATTTTAGAGCACGGACTACATCCAGGTTGTGCAGTAGACGTTCCTTCTTCGAAGAAGGATTTGGGCATAAAGAAGGAACAACAATCTCTTGATTGATATTCCTGTTAGTAACTACCTTAGGTAAGAACCCAGGTTTAGTACGCAGAACTACCTTATCCGAATGAAAAATCAAATAAGGAGAATCACAATGTAAGGCTGATAACTCAGAGACTCTTCGAGCCGAGGAAATAGCCATTAAAAATAGAACTTTCCAAGAAAACAACTTTATATCAATGGAATGAAGGGGTTCAAACGGAACGCCCTGTAAAACATTAAGAACAAGGTTTAAACTCCATGGTGGAGCAACCGTTTTAAACACAGGCTTAATCCTGGCCAAAGCCTGACAAAAAGCCTGGACGTCAGGAACTTCTGACAGACGTTTGTGTAACAGAATGGACAGAGCCGAGATCTGTCCCTTTAATGAACTAGCGGATAAACCCTTTTCTAAACCTTCTTGTAGAAAAGACAATATCCTAGGAATCCTAACCTTACTCCAAGAGTAACCTTTGGATTCACACCAATATAGGTATTTACGCCATATCTTATGGTAAATCTTTCTGGTAACAGGTTTCCTAGCCTGTATTAAGGTATCAATAACTGACTCAGAAAACCCACGTCTTGATAAAATCAAGCGTTCAATTTCCAAGCAGTCAGCTTCAGAGAAGTTAGACTTTGATGTTTGAAGGGACCCTGTATCAGAAGGTCCTGTTTCAGAGGTAGAGACCAAGGTGGACAGGATGACATGTCCACCAGATCTGCATACCAAGTCCTGCGTGGCCACGCAGGTGCTATTAGAATCACTGATGCTCTCTCTTGTTTGATTCTGGCAATCAATCGAGGAAGCATCGGGAAGGGTGGAAACACGTAAGCCATCCTGAAGTCCCAAGGTGCTGTCAGGGCATCTATCAGGACTGCTTCTGGATCCCTGGATCTGGACCCATAACGAGGAAGCTTGGCGTTCTGTCGAGACGCCATGAGATCTATCTCTGGTTTGCCCCAACGTCGAAGTATTTGGGCAAAGACCTCCGGATGAAGTTCCCACTCCCCCGGATGAAAAGTCTGACGACTTAAGAAATCCGCCTCCCAGTTCTCCACTCCCGGGATGTGGATTGCTGACAGGTGGCAAGAGTGAGACTCTGCCCAGCGAATTATCTTTGATACTTCCATCATAGCTAGGGAGCTTCATGTCCCTCCCTGATGGTTGATGTAAGCTACAGTCGTGATGTTGTCCGACTGAAACCTGATGAAACTCTGCGTTGTCAACTGGGGCCAAGCCAGGAGGGCATTGAGAACTGCTCTCAATTCCAGAATGTTTATTGGCAGGAGACTCTCCTCCTGACTCCATTGTCCCTGAGCCTTCAGAGAATTCCAGACGGCACCCCAACCTAGAAGGCTGGCGTCTATTGTTACAAATGTCCAGTCTGGTCTGCTGAATGGCATCCCCCTGGACAGATGTGGCCGAGAAAGCCACCAAAGAAGAGAATTTCTGGTCTCTTGATCCAGAGAAGGAATGTTTATTGGCAGGAGACTCTACTATGTCCATTGCCGCTACCATTAAGCCGATTACCTCCATGCATTGAGCCACTGACGGGTGTTGAATGGAATGAAGGGTGCGGCAAGCACTTTGAAGTCTTGTTAACCTGTCCTCTGTCAGGTAAATCTTCATTTTTACAGAATCTATAAGAGTCCCCAGGAAGGGAACTCTTGTGAGTGGAACGAGTGAACTTTTCTTTTCGTTCACCTTCCATCCATGTGACCTTAGAAATGCCAGTACTAACTCTGTATGAGACTTGGCAGTTTGAAAGCTTGAAGCTTGAATCAGAATGTCGTCTAGGTATGGAGCTACCGAGATTCCCCGCGGTCTTAGTACCGCCAGAAGAGCACCCAGAACCTTTGTGAAGATTCTTGGAGCTGTAGCCAATCCGAATGGAAGAGCTACAAACTGGTAATGCCTGTCTAGGAAGGCAAACCTTAGGTACCGGTAATGATCTTTGTGAATCGGTTTGTGAAGGTAAGCATCTTTTAAATCTACAGTGGTCATGTACTGACCCTCTTGGATCATAGGTAAAATTGTCCGAATAGTCTCCATCTTGAACGATGGAACTCTTAGGAACTTGTTTAGGATCTTTAAGTCCAGGATTGGTCTGAAAGTTCCCTCTTTTTTGGGAACCACAAACAGATTTGAGAAAAACCCCTGTCCCTGTTCCGATCGTGGAACTGGGTGGATTACTCCCATTAACATGAGCTCTTGTACGCAGCGTAGAAACGCCTCTTTCTTTGTCTGGATTGTTGACAACCTTGACAGATGAAATCTCTCTCTTGGAGGAGAGTATTTGAAGTCCAGAAGGTATCCCTGAGATATTATTTCTAGCGCTAAGGGATCCTGGACATCTCTTGCCCAAGCCTGGGCGAAGAGAGAAAGCCTGCCCCCCACTAGATCCGATCCCGGATCAGGGGCCCTCAATTCATGCCGTTTTAGGGGCAGCAGTAGGTTTCCTGGTCTGCTTGCCCTTGTTCCAGGACTGGTTAGGTTTCCAGCCTTGTCTGTAGCGAGCAACAGCTCCTTCCTGTTTTGGTGCAGAGGAAGTTGATGCTGCTCCTGCTTTGAAATTACGAAAGGAACGAAAATTAGACTGTCTAGTCTTAGTTTCGGCTTTGTCCTGAGGCAGGGCATGGCCTTTACCTCCTGTAATGTCAGCGATAATCTCTTTCAACCCGGGCCCGAATAAGGTCTGCCCTTTGAAAGGTATATTAAGCAATTTAGACTTAGAAGTAACATCAGCTGACCAGGATTTTAGCCACAGCGCCCTGCGTGCCTGAATGGCGAATCCTGAATTCTTCGCCGTAAGTTTAGTTAGATGTACTACGGCCTCCGAAATGAATGAATTAGCTAGTTTAAGGACTCTAAGCCTGTCCGTAATGTCGTCCAGAGTAGCTGAACTAATGTTCTCTTCCAGAGACTCAATCCAGAACGCCGCTGCAGCCGTGATCGGCGCAATGCATGCAAGGGGTTGCAATATAAAACCTTGTTGAACAAACATTTTCTTAAGGTAACCCTCTAATTTTTTATCCATTGGATCTGAAAAAGCACAGCTATCCTCCACCGGGATAGTGGTACGCTTAGCTAAAGTAGAAACTGCTCCCTCTACCTTAGGGACCGCTTGCCATAAGTCCCGTGTGGTGGCGTCTATTGGAAACATTTTTCTAAATATCGGAGGGGGTGAGAACGGCACACCGGGTCTATCCCACTCCTTAGAAACAATTTCAGTAATTCTCTTAGGTATAGGAAAAACCTCAGTACTCGTCGGTACCGCAAAATATTTATCCAACCTACACATTTTCTCTGGTATTGCAACTGTGTTACAATCATTCAGAGCCGCTAACACCTCCCCTAGTAATATACGGAGGTTTTCCAGTTTAAATTTAAAATTTGAAATATCTGAATCCAGTCTGTTTGGATCAGAACCGTCACCCACAGAATGAAGTTCTCCGTCCTCATGTTCTGCAACCTGTGACGCAGTATCTGACATGGCCCTAATATTATCAGCGCACTCTGTTCTCACCCCAGAGTGATCACGCTTACCTCTTAGTTCTGGTAATTTAGCCAAAACTTCAGTCATAACAGAAGCCATATCCTGTAATGTGATTTGTAATGGCCGGCCAGATGTACTCGGCGCTACAATATCACGCACCTCCCGAGCGGGAGATGCAGGTACTGGCACGTGAGGCGAGTTAGTCGGCATAACTCTCCCCTCGTTGTTTGGTGAAATTTGTTCAATTTGTACAGATTGACTTTTATTTAAAGTAGCATCAATACAGTTAGTACATAAATTTATATTGGGCTCCACTTTGGCATTGCAACAAATGACACAGGTATCTTCCTCTGAATCAGACATGTTTAACACACTAGCAAATAAACTTGCAACTTAGAATACAATTCAATTAGAATAATATTAAAAACGTACTGTGCCTTTAAGAAGCACAGAAAATCTATGACAGTTGAAAATTAATAAATTGAAACAGTTATAGCCTCAATCCTTGTAAACAACACAACTTTAGCAAAGGTTTAATCCCAATAGCAAAGATAACAAATTCTGAAAGCAGGAAACAATTACAGAATAAACGTTTTTTATCACAGTCAACTATAATTCTCACAGCTCTGCTGAGAGAAATTACCTCCCTCAAAATAAGTTTGAAGACCCCTGAGTTCTGTAGAGATGAACTGGATCATGCAGGAAATACAATGAGCTGCTGACTGAAATAACTGATGCATAGAAAAGGCGCCAAAAAAACGGCCCTTCCCCCTCACACACAGCAGTGAGAGAGAACAGAAACTGTCAGAAAAAGATTAAGCAACTGCCAAGTGGAAAAATGGTGCCCAAACATTTATTCACTCAGTACCTCAGCAAATGAAAACGATTTTACATTCCAGCAAAAATGTTAAACATAATTTCTAGTTATTAAACAGCTTAATGTACTTCTTACAGTGTAATTCTAGTGAAGTACCATTCCCCAGAATACTGAAGTGTAAAGTATACATACATGACATTATATCGGTATGGCAGGATTTTCTCATCAATTCCATTGTCAGAAAATAAAAGCTGCTACATACCTCTATGCAGATTCATCTGCCCGCTGTCCCCTGATCTGAAGTTTACCTCTCCTCAGATGGCCGAGAAACAGCAATATGATCTTAACTACTCCGGCTAAAATCATAGCAAAAACTCTGGTAGATTCTTCTTCAAACTCTGCCAGAGAGGTAATAACACACTCCGGTGCTATTTTAAAATAACAAACTTTTGATTGAAGATATAAAACTAAGTATAATCACCATAGCCCTCTCACACCTCCTATCTAGTCGTTGGGTGCAAGAGAATGACTGGGAGTGACGTAGAGGGGAGGAGCTATATGCAGCTCTGCTGGGTGAATCCTCTTGCACTTCCTGTTGGGGAGGAGTTAATATCCCAGAAGTAATGATGACCCGTGGACTGATCACACTTAACAGAAGAAATATCTGACTTATTTAAGTTGACTAAAAAATTGGAGACCCTACCAAAGTGCAATCTAATTTTCTTTTTGTCTTCCAATCTAATGTCAGTGTCAGAAAGCTTCCAGATTTTTGTAGCCAATTGTATTTGTTCTGTGATGCCGATAGCTTATGAAAAAGCTGGAGTTTATTTTTTTCCACTTGGATGGATGCATTCTCCTAAGCCTGCATTCATGAACGCTCACGGCAACGGTTATATATAATGGTCACATGGACTTCCTTTCATATCTTCACTATATCAAACAGTTTAGTATGTTGTCCATCAGCTCAGACTTTAGTATAACGGTATCCCAGACCAACCCCAGACCAGATAAAGGTTGTTTTTATGCGCTGTTACCTTATTACAATCCTGTTATGTGAGAGAAAATAAGATTTATTCATACCTCATTTCTTCTCGTGTGAAGCTCCCCCTTTTCACTTTTTTCTTTGTTGTGGCTATGCTTATGGGTTGTTTCAGGGTCAAATCCCTTTCTCTTTTCTCTCTCTCCAGGTTCTTGCTTAGCTGTACGTGAACTGACTCAAGCAAAAAGGGATGGTAGGCATTTCCTCCTACTCCAGTCATCGGAGTCCACGTGCCCACCAGTTCTGTTATGGTTCTACTTTAAAGTGAAGGTAAACTTTGATGAATGAAAGTCCATTTTTTAAAAATACTATTAAAAACAGGGGCACTTTCATTCATCAAAGTTTACAAAGCAGCCGTTTTGATTAAAAACTTACCTTTGGGGGCGTGTCCAAGTAGCGGCTCTGAGCAGTCGCATGTTTCATGAGCTCCGGGTGAGATGGCAATAATCCGCTGATTATAGCTCAGATTATACAGCTTATACTTATAAAAGAGTGAACTATCAACTGCAGCCTGCTGTGCTTATGACCCCTGGGTTGAAACTGGACAAAAGAGGCCTGCAGCGGCGGCTAATCTCGCAGGCAGATTCCCCCCCCCGGACCTCCGTGGTAATTTGCTGGAGCTGATCGTCTATCACAGGAAAAGTTTTTCTTTAGACTTTGCACAGCCTTTACCACCTAACAAAGAAAACGCACATTAACATAAGATATAAGGGCGTTAAAGAGAACTTTATTTCAAAGGAACATCGCAATGGAGACCAGAGAGTTTACTGATATAACAGACAGCCGCTTTGCCAAGCTTGAAGCTATGTTGTTGGCACTAATCGAAAAAGCACCCTCAGAGCGAGAATTGCAGCTCCTTATTAACAGAGTGAAGGGGTCAGATTGTACAGCACTACCGGACCAGCCAGCTATAGCACAAGAGGCTGAAATGGCTCTGCACTGTGATGAGCCCGATCTAAACCATACACCCATACAGGGAAAACCCGCGCTCCTATACACTAAGATGGCTTCGATGAACGCACAACAGCTAACTACCATCAAATATGTGATGCCTGACACTGATCTGGAGATGGTGGATGGAACTGCGCTCCGATAGCTGCTGCTGGAGCCCCCGCGGCGGGAAAAATTAACAGACAAAACCAAAATGGAGTCTACCCCACGCGACTGTCAGCGGGCAACTTTTGGTATTTCTATGATGCAGGACTGCAGGGATGAATGGGGAAGTCGTTTTTACAAGCGGCAGAAGCAGCAACTCACAGAAACTTTGGATTCAAATATACTCAATTACCTGCTTCAAATACAACATCTGAGCAACCCCACTGTCACCGCATGTTATGAAGGAGTGTTAACTATGGAGCCGGGCACTACGCCTAACACACACTCAAAGATGGACATGTGTGAACTCTCAGACATGAGCTATTCTACCCAGGTGAGAAGATGTGCTGGCGATCTACCGGTCATTAGCCTGGTGGAATCTAGTGGTACTTTGGCCTCATCGTTACAATTTGAGGGGGGCTAGATTTTTCATGTGTGCTGACAAGGCACGGACACGCAATGACTAAAAAATACTTTAACATAAGCTCTAACCAAGTTTTGTTTATGTGTTTCTTCTACATTTTAATTGTTATGTGCTGATATGTATGTACTCGCCCCAATGGTTAGATACGCTAAAACCGAACACTGACTAATTGTATTATAACATAACTCTATAAATAATATTCAAGGGGAAGCACTGAAATGTAAACAATATTGCCCTGTATCCCAGATTGTTTTATGAGGGGGATGGGGGGCCCCCATAGTGATTTTAATAGTCTGTGAGGGTTTGGATGCATAATACATAGTTTTGACTCCACGGTGAAAAGATGAGGTGTGGCTGGGATCATGGCGCGGCCCGCGGCCGGGGTTGCGCTTGGGCTCTCAGCAACAGACACTATACTTGCAAGCAGGGGAGTTATACATTGATAGTGCATTTTGTGACAGATTCTGAACATTTTTGGGCTAGTATGAAACGCCACCTGAAACCTTGACCTAGACACAGCGCGCTACATTTTCTATATAAAATATAAGCACAGCTAACTTAAAGCATACAGAGCAACATAACTAGGGGAATGTAGCAAAAGTCTTCTTGCTGATTATGATATTATGATATGATATGTAACTGCGAATATCATTTCAACGTCTATGTGCGAGTCTAACTAAATGGAGGGGATCAGCTCAGGTTTAGGCATCTACAATATCAAAACGTGTTATGCTTTGTACTTTACTATTTTACTTCAGATGTCTACTGTTTTATGTTGTTTTGTTTTTCAGGTATAATATAACCCCTTGGACATTTACAAGATAACAGACAAGGTCCAAAAGTGACCTGTATTAGTGTTATTAGGGGTAGAAAAAGGAGGATTAGCATTATCTTTGTACACCAAATGACTGTTATATGGTTGATTTATTTGCCCTGTACACACTTATCTACTTATTCTTTCCTCAATAAAAAAATTGAAATAAAAAAAAACAAAAGAAAACCTTACCTTTGTTTTTTTTTTTTTTTACAGCCAGAGCAGCTTCCCCCACACAGAGATCCTCTCTTCACACGTCATCAATGACTAATCCAGCTTCCTCCAATCATGGCTTTCCCCCCAGGGTAGTCATTGCCTCTGGCCATGCCGTGATTGGAGGAAGCTGGATTAGTCATTGATGACGTGTGAAGAGAGGATCTCCGGGTGGGGGAAGCTGCTCTGGCTGTGCAAAGAAGAGAGGTAATTTTTTTAACAAAACGGCTGCTTTGTAAACTTTCATGAATGAAAGTGCCCCTGTTTTTAATAGTATTTTTAAAAAACGGACTTTCATTCATCTAAGTTTACCTTCACTTTAAGCATCATGAACTTGATTTATCAGTAAATATAAATGGTTTTTAGCTATACATAAAAAAGTAACCCATTACTCCTGCTTGGCGCCCTTGAGAGCTGGATTTACTGCACTGCTATTGGCTAAGAGATAGAAACATCACCTCTTAGCAAAACAGCGATCTGCCATGGGCCGCCTTAGCCGCTTAGAGCAGCGATCACTTGAAACAAAGGAGCTTTCTGCATGAAGTATGTTATACGTCATTAATGAAAGTCCCCTTTATTTGTTTCAATAGTCAATACTAGGGATTCACAAACGCTAGGCTTGACTTTCACTTTAAGCATTGGGTTCACTAAAATATAATAATAATGCATCAACCTATAAAGACCAACCCATTGGTAAAGTAGCTGCCCCCAAGGCAGGCCCTAGAGTTATACATAATGTTAACAGAGTATTGTAGGTAAAAGTACATGTCTTGTTAGTACGTGATTATCTCACTTTTATGAGATTTGGCTGCTGAACTGGAACAAAGGCAATATTTGTATCAAGATCATGCGCTATAAACAGGCCGTTGTAATTGGAATTGTAGACTCCTGGAAAAACTCTATAAACCCAAGAACTGAGCACAAAATAATAACCTGTATTTCATGGGTGTTTGGAGAGACATAAGACTGTGTATTGACACAGCACAAGAAAAGATCCTCAGTAAGGCAGGAACTGCTTACTTACAAGACCAGTTGTCAAATACAAATATTTTTACAATAATCTAAAAAACAGAATTTATGTTTACCTGATAAATTACTTTCTCCAACGGTGTGTCCGGTCCACGGCGTCATCCTTACTTGTGGGATATTCTCTTCCCCAACAGGAAATGGCAAAGAGCCCAGCAAAGCTGGTCACATGAAAACCAGGGCGGGCCGTGGACCGGACACACCGTTGGAGAAAGTAATTTATCAGGTAAACATAAATTCTGTTTTCTCCAACATAGGTGTGTCCGGTCCACGGCGTCATCCTTACTTGTGGGAACCAATACCAAAGCTTTAGGACACGGATGAAGGGAGGGAGCAAATCAGGTCACCTAAATGGAAGGCACCACGGCTTGCAAAACCTTTCTCCCAAAAATAGCCTCAGAAGAAGCAAAAGTATCAAACTTGTAAAATTTGGTAAAAGTGTGCAGTGAAGACCAAGTCGCTGCCCTACATATCTGATCAACAGAAGCCTCGTTCTTGAAGGCCCATGTGGAAGCCACAGCCCTAGTGGAATGAGCTGTGATTCTTTCGGGAGGCTGCCGTCCGGCAGTCTCGTAAGCCAATCTGATGATGCTTTTAATCCAAAAAGAGAGAGAGGTAGAAGATGCTTTTTGACCTCTCCTTTTACCAGAATAAACAACAAACAAGGAAGATGTTTGTCTAAAATCCTTTGTAGCATCTAAATAGAATTTTAGAGCGCGAACAACATCCAAATTGTGCAACAAACGTTCCTTCTTTGAAACTGGTTTCGGACACAGAGAAGGTACGATAATCTCCTGGTTAATGTTTTTGTTAGAAACAACTTTTGGAAGAAAACCAGGTTTAGTACGTAAAACCACCTTATCTGCATGGAACACCAGATAAGGAGGAGAACACTGCAGAGCAGATAATTCTGAAACTCTTCTAGCAGAAGAAATTGCAACTAAAAACAAAACTTTCCAAGATAATAACTTAATATCAACAGAATGCAAGGGTTCAAACGGAACCCCCTGAAGAACTGAAAGAACTAAATTGAGACTCCAAGGAGGAGTCAAAGGTTTGTAAACAGGCTTAATTCTAACCAGAGCCTGAACAAAGGCTTGAACATCTGGCACAGCAGCCAGTTTTTTGTGAAGTAACACCGACAAGGCAGAAATCTGTCCCTTCAGGGAACTTGCAGATAATCCTTTTTCCAATCCTTCTTGAAGGAAGGATAGAATCCTAGGAATCTTAACCTTGTCCCAAGAGAATCCTTTAGATTCACACCAACAGATATATTTTTTCCAAATTTTGTGGTAAATCTTTCTAGTTACAGGCTGTCTGGCCTGAACAAGAGTATCAATAACAGAATCTGAGAACCCTCGCTTCGATAAAATCAAGCGTTCAATCTCCAAGCAGTCAGCTGGAGTGAAACCAGATTCGGATGTTCGAACGGACCCTGAACAAGAAGGTCTCGTCTCAAAGGTAGCTTCCAAGGTGGAGCCGATGACATATTCACCAGATCTGCATACCAAGTCCTGCGTGGCCACGCAGGAGCTATCAAGATCACCGACGCCCTCTCCTGATTGATCCTGGCTACCAGCCTGGGGATGAGAGGAAACGGCGGGAACACATAAGCTAGTTTGAAGGTCCAAGGTGCTACTAGTGCATCCACTAGAGCCGCCTTGGGATCCCTGGATCTGGACCCGTAGCAAGGAACTTTGAAGTTCTGACGAGAGGCCATCAGATCCATGTCTGGAATGCCCCACAGCTGAGTGACTTGGGCAAAGATTTCCGGATGGAGTTCCCACTCCCCCGGATGCAATGTCTGACGACTCAGAAAATCCGCTTCCCAATTTTCCACTCCTGGGATGTGGATAGCAGACAGGTGGCAGGAGTGAGACTCCGCCCATAGAATGATTTTGGTCACTTCTTCCATCGCTAGGGAACTCCTTGTTCCCCCCTGATGGTTGATGTACGCAACAGTTGTCATGTTGTCTGATTGAAACCGTATGAACTTGGCCCTCGCTAGCTGAGGCCAAGCCTTGAGAGCATTGAATATCGCTCTCAGTTCCAGAATATTTATCGGTAGAAGAGATTCTTCCCGAGACCAAAGACCCTGAGCTTTCAGGGATCCCCAGAATGCGCCCCAGCCCATCAGACTGGCGTCGGTCGTGACAATGACCCACTCTGGTCTGCGGAATGTCATCCCTTGTGACAGGTTGTCCAGGGACAGCCACCAACGGAGTGAGTCTCTGGTCCTCTGATTTACTTGTATCTTCGGAGACAAGTCTGTATAGTCCCCATTCCACTGACTGAGCATGCACAGTTGTAATGGTCTTAGATGAATGCGCGCAAAAGGAACTATGTCCATTGCCGCTACCATCAACCCGATCACTTCCATGCACTGAGCTATGGAAGGAAGAGGAACGGAATGAAGTATCCGACAAGAGTCTAGAAGCTTTGTTTTTCTGGCCTCTGTCAGAAAAATCCTCATTTCTAAGGAGTCTATTATTGTTCCCAAGAAGGGAACCCTAGTTAACGGGGATAGAGAACTCTTTTCCACGTTCACTTTCCATCCGTGAGATCTGAGAAAGGCCAGGACAATGTCCGTGTGAGCCTTTGCTTGAGGAAGGGACGACGCTTGAATCAGAATGTCGTCCAAGTAAGGTACTACAGCAATGCCCCTTGGTCTTAGCACAGCTAGAAGGGACCCTAGTACCTTTGTGAAAATCCTTGGAGCAGTGGCTAATCCGAAAGGAAGCGCCACGAACTGGTAATGTTTGTCCAGGAATGCGAACCTTAGGAACCGATGATGTTCCTTGTGGATAGGAATATGTAGATACGCATCCTTTAAATCCACCGTGGTCATGAATTGACCTTCCTGGATGGAAGGAAGAATAGTTCGAATGGTTTCCATCTTGAACGATGGAACCTTGAGAAACTTGTTTAAGATCTTGAGATCTAAGATTGGTCTGAACGTTCCCTCTTTTTTGGGAACTATGAACAGATTGGAGTAGAACCCCATCCCTTGTTCTCTTAATGGAACAGGATGAATCACTCCCCTTTTTAACAGGTCTTCTACACAATGTAAGAATGCCTGTCTTTTTATGTGGTCTGAAGACAACTGAGACCTGTGGAACCTCCCCCTTGGGGGAAGTCCCTTGAATTCCAGAAGATAACCTTGGGAGACTATTTCTAGCGCCCAAGGATCCAGAACATCTCTTGCCCAAGCCTGAGCGAAGAGAGAGAGTCTGCCCCCCACCAGATCCGGTCCCGGATCGGGGGCCAACATTTCATGCTGTCTTGGTAGCAGTGGCAGGTTTCTTGGCCTGCTTTCCCTTGTTCCAGCCTTGCATTGGTCTCCAAGCTGGCTTGGCTTGAGAAGTATTACCCTCTTGCTTAGAGGACGTAGCACCTTGGGCTGGTCCGTTTCTACGAAAGGGACGAAAATTAGGTTTATTTTTTGCCTTGAAAGGCCGATCCTGAGGAAGGGCGTGGCCCTTACCCCCAGTGATATCAGAGATAATCTCTTTCAAATCAGGGCCAAACAGCGTTTTCCCCTTGAAAGGAATGTTAAGTAGCTTGTTCTTGGAAGACGCATCAGCCGACCAAGATTTCAACCAAAGCGCTCTGCGCGCCACAATAGCAAACCCAGAATTCTTAGCCGCTAACCTAGCCAATTGCAAAGTGGCGTCTAGGGTGAAAGAATTAGCCAATTTGAGAGCATTGATTCTGTCCATAATCTCCTCCAAAGGAGGAGAATCACTATCGACCGCTCTTATCAGATCATCGAACCAGAAACATGCGGCTGTAGCGACAGGGACAATGCATGAAATTGGTTGTAGAAGGTAACCTTGCTGAACAAACATTTTTTTAAGCAAACCTTCTAATTTTTTATCCATAGGATCTTTGAAAGCACAACTATCCTCTATGGGTATAGTGGTGCGTTTGTTTAAAGTGGAAACCGCTCCCTCGACCTTGGGGACTGTCTGCCATAAGTCCTTTCTGGGGTCGACCATAGGAAACAATTTTTTAAATATGGGGGGAGGGACGAAAGGAATACCGGGCCTTTCCCATTCTTTATTAACAATGTCCGCCACCCGCTTGGGTATAGGAAAAGCTTCTGGGAGCCCCGGCACCTCTAGGAACTTGTCCATTTTACAAGTTTCTCTGGGATGACCAACTTGTCACAATCATCCAGAGTGGATAATACCTCCTTAAGCAGAATGCGGAGATGTTCCAACTTAAATTTAAATGCAATCACATCAGGTTCAGCCTGTTGAGAAATGTTCCCTGAATCAGTAATTTCTCCCTCAGACAAAACCTCCCTGGCCCCATCAGACTGGGTTAGGGGCCCTTCAGAAATATTATTATCAGCGTCGTCATGCTCTTCAGTATCTAAAACAGAGCAGCCGCGCTTACGCTGATAAGTGTTCATTTTGGCTAAAATGTTTTTGACAGAATTATCCATTACAGCCGTTAATTGTTGCATAGTAAGGAGTATTGGCGCGCTAGATGTACTAGGGGCCTCCTGAGTGGGCAAGACTCGTGTAGACGAAGGAGGGAATGATGCAGTACCATGCTTACTCCCCTCACTTGAGGAATCATCTTGGGCATCATTGTCATTATCACATAAATCACATTTATTTAAATGAATAGGAATCCTGGCTTCCCCACATTCAGAACACAGTCTATCTGGTAGTTCAGACATGTTAAACAGGCATAAACTTGATAACAAAGTACAAAAAACGTTTTAAAATAAAACCGTTACTGTCACTTTAAATTTTAAACTGAACACACTTTATTACAGCAATTGCGAAAAACATGAAGGAATTGTTCAAAATTCACCAAATTTTCACCACAGTGTCTTAAAGCCTTAAAAGTATTGCACACCAAATTTGGAAGCTTTAACCCTTAAAATAACGGAACCGGAGCCGTTTTGAACTTTAACCCCTTTACAGTCCCTGGTATCTGCTTTGCTGAGACCCAACCAAGCCCAAAGGGGAATACGATACCAAATGACGCCTTCAGAAAGTCTTTTCTAAGTATCAGAGCTCCTCTCACATGCGACTGCATGCCATGCCTCTCAAAAACAAGTGCGCAACACCGGCGCGAAAATGAGGCTCTGCTTATGCTTTGGGAAAGCTCCTAAAGAATAAGGTGTCTAAACCAGTGCCTGCCGATATTATTATATCAAAATACCCAGATAAAATGATTCCTCAAGGCTAAATATGTGTTAATAATGAATCGATTTAGCCCAAAAAAAGTCTACAGTTTTAATAAGCCCTTGTGAAGCCCTTATTTACGATCGTAATAAACATGGCTTACCGGATCCCATAGGGAAAATGACAGCTTCCAGCATTACATCGTCTTGTTAGAATGTGTCATACCTCAAGCAGCAAGAGACTGCACACTGTTCCCCCAACTGAAGTTAATTGCTCTCAACAGTCCTGTGTGGAACAGCCATGGATTTTAGTGACGGTTGCTAAAATCATTTTCCTCATACAAACAGAAATCTTCATCTCTTTTCTGTTTCTGAGTAAATAGTACATACCAGCACTATTTCAAAATAACAAACTCTTGATTGAATAATAAAAACTACAGTTAAACACTAAAAAACTCTAAGCCATCTCCGTGGAGATGTTGCCTGTACAACGGCAAAGAGAATGACTGGGGTAGGCGGAGCCTAGGAGGGATCATGTGACCAGCTTTGCTGGGCTCTTTGCCATTTCCTGTTGGGGAAGAGAATATCCCACAAGTAAGGATGACGCCGTGGACCGGACACACCTATGTTGGAGAAATTGTCATGTTGCATATGAAAAGATTTGAGGTATTGAGACTCCTAACCACACATGAAGGCTCTGTGGTGTTGTAAAGGTATGATAGGACATTTAAATCATTGTGCACTACAATCTATAATGAAAACATGTTCAGTTTACATGAGCCCGGCAGCCTTATGGGGTTGACAAGTCATGGTACATCAAGTACTGGATGGTCTCTTTTACTGGCGAGGCTTGCATTAATTGCCTTTACTGGTGAGGCTTGCATTACTTGCCTTTACTGGTGAGGCTTGCATTAGATGCCTTTACTGGTGAGGCTTGCATTAGATGCCTTTACTGGTGAGGCTTGCATTAGATGCCTTTACTGGTGAGGCTTGCATTAGATGCATTTACTAGTGAGGCTTGCATTAATTGCCTTTACTGGTGAGGCTTGCATTAGATGCATTTACTAGTGAGGCTTGCATTAATTGCCTTTACTAGTGAGGCTTGCATTACTTGCCTTTACTGGTGAGGCTTGCATTACTTGCCTTTACTGGTGAGGCTTGCATTAGATGCCTTTACTGGTGAGGCTTGCATTACTTGCCTTTACTGGTGAGGCTTGCATTACTTGCCTTTACTGGTGAGGCTTGCATTACTTGCCTTTACTGGTGAGGCTTGCATTAGATGCCTTTACTGGTGAGGCTTGCATTAGATGTCTTTACTGGTGAGGCTTGCATTAGATGCCTTTACTGGTGAGGCTTGTATTAATTGCCTTTACTGGTGAGGCTTGCATTACTTGCCTTTACTGGTGAGGCTTGCATTAGATGCCTTTACTGGTGAGGCTTGCATTACTTGCCTTTACTGGTGAGGCTTGCATTAATTGCCTTTACTGGTGAGGCTTGCATTACTTGCCTTTACTGGTGAGGCTTGCATTACTTGCCTTTACTGGTGAGGCTTGCATTACTTGCCTTTACTGGTGAGGCTTGCATTACTTGCCTTTACTGGTGAGGCTTGCATTAATTGCCTTTACTGATGAGGCTTGCATTAGATGCCTTTACTGGTGAGGCTTGCATTAATTGCCTTTACTGGTGAGGCTTGCATTACTTTCCTTTACTGGTGAGGCTTGCATTACTTGTCTTTACTGGTGAGGCTTGCATTAGATGCCTTTACTGGTGAGGCTTGCATTAGATGCCTTTACTGGTGAGGCTTACATTAGATGCCTTTACTGGTGAGGCTTGCATTATATGCCTTAACTGGTGAGGCTTGCATTAGATGCCTTTACTGGTGAGGCTTGCATTACTTGTCTTTACTGGTGAGGCTTGCATTAGATGCCTTTACTGGTGAGGCTTGCATTAGATGCCTTTACTGGTGAGGCTTGCATTAGATGCCTTTACTGGTGAGGCTTGCATTAGATGCCTTTACTGGTGAGGCTTGCATTAGATGCCTTTACTGGTGAGGCTTGCATTAGATGCCTTTACTAGTGAGGCTTGCATTAGATGCCTTTACTAGTGAGGCTTGCATTAGATGCCTTTACTGGTGAGGCTTGCATTAGATGCCTTTACCAGTGAGGCTTGCATTAGATGCCTTTACTAGTGAGGCTTGCATTACTTGCCTTTACCAGTGAGGCTTGCATTAGATGCCTTTACTAGTGAGGCTTGCATTAATTGCCTTTACTAGTGAGGCTTGAATTAGATGCCTTTACTAGTGAGGCTTGAATTAAATGCCTTTACTAGTGAGGCTTGAATTAAATGCCTTTACTAGTGAGGCTTGCATTAGATGCCTTTACTGGTGAGGCTTGCATTAGATGCCTTTACTGGTGAGGCTTGCATTAGATGCCTTTACTGGTGAGGCTTGCATTAGATGCCTTTACTGGTGAGGCTTGCATTAGATGCCTTTACTAGTGAGGCTTGCATTAGATGCCTTTACTAGTGAGGCTTGCATTAATTGCCTTTACCAGTGAGGCTTGCATTAGATGCCTTTACTAGTGAGGCTTGCATTACTTGCCTTTACCAGTGAGGCTTGCATTAGATGCCTTTACCGGTGAGGCTTGCATTAGATGCCTTTACTGGTGAGGCTTGCATTAGATGCCTTTACTGGTGAGGCTTGCATTAGATGCCTTTACTGGTGAAGCTTGCATTAGATGCCTTTACTGGTGAGGCTTGCATTAGATGCCTTTACTGGTGAGGCTTGCATTAGATGCCTTTACTAGTGAGGCTTGCATTAGATGCCTTTACTAGTGAGGCTTGCATTAATTGCCTTTACCAGTGAGGCTTGCATTAGATGCCTTTACTAGTGAGGCTTGCATTAGATGCCTTTACTAGTGAGGATTGCATTAGATGCCTTTACTAGTGAGGCTTGCATTAATTGTCTTTACTAGTGAGGCTTGCATTAGATGCCTTTACTAGTGAGGCTTGCATTAGATGCCTTTACTGGTGAGGCTTGCATTAGATGCATTTACTAGTGAGGCTTGCATTAATTGCCTTTACTGGTGAGGCTTGCATTAGATGCCTTTATTAGTGAGGCTTGCATTAGATGCCTTTACTAGTGAGGCTTGCATTAGATGCCTTTACTAGTGAGGCTTGCATTAGATCCCTTTACTGGTGAGGCTTGCATTAGATGCCTTTACTGGTGAGGCTTAAATTAGATGCCTTTACTGGTGAGGCTTGCATTAGATGCCTTTACTGATGAGGCTTGCATTAGATGTCTTTACTGGTGAGGCTTGCATTACATGCCTTTACTGGTGAGGCTTGCATTAGATGCCTTTACTAGTGAGGCTTGCCTTAGACGCCTTTACTGTTGAGGCTTGCATTACATGCCTTTACTGGTGAGGCTTGCATTAGATGCCTTTACTAGTGAGGCTTGCATTAGATGCCTTTACTGGTGAGGCTTGCATTAAATGCCTTTACTAGTGAGGCTTGCCTTAGATGCCTTTACTGGTGAGGCTTGAATTAGATGCCTTTACTAGTGAGGCTTGCATTAGATGCCTTTACTAGTGATGCTTGTATTAGACACCTTTACTAGTGAGGCTTGCATTAGATGCCTTTACTGGTGAGGCTTACATTAGATGCCTTTACTGGTGAGGCTTGAATTAGATGCCTTTACTGGTGAGGCTTGCATTAGATGCCTTTACTGGTGAGGATTACATTAGATGCCTTTACTGGTGAGGCTTGCATTAGATGCCTTTACTAGTGAGGCTTGCATTAGATGCCTTTACTGGTGAGGCTTGCATTAGATGCCTTTACTAGTGAGGCTTGCATTAGATGCCTTTACTGGTGAGGCTTGCATTAGATGCCTTTACTGGTGAGGCTTACATTAGATGCCTTTACTGGTGAGGCTTGCATTACTTGCCTTTACTAGTGAGGCTTGCATTAGATGCCTTTACTGGTGAGGCTTGCATTAGATGCCTTTACTGGTGAGGCTTGCATTAGATGCCTTTACTGGTGAGGCTTACATTAGATGCCTTTACTGGTGAGGCTTGCATTACTTGCCTTTACTAGTGAGGCTTGCATTAGATGCCTTTACTGCTGAGGCTTGCATTAGATGCCTTTACTGGTGAGGCTTGCATTAGATGCCTTTACTGGTGAGGCTTACATTAGATGCCTTTACTGGTGAGGCTTGCATTAATTGCCTTTACTGTGGTGAGGCTTGCTTAAAGTAAATTGCACATGAAATGGTTTTCTGCTCCTTAAGATGTTGCAGAGTTGTTTAGTTCACTTTTGCTCTTCTCTCGCTTGTTTCTTATGCAAATAAGCACTTGGAATTTGTCTAAGGGTGAAGGGTCAGCTAGATGTGGTTTCCTTGCTAACTACACCTAGTGCAAACTTTTAAAAGGACACGAAAACCAACTATTTTCTTTCATGATTCAGACAGCTCATCCAATTGACTTCTATTATCTAATTTGTTTCATTCTCTTGGTATCCTTGATTGAAGAAGCAGCAATGCAATACTGAGAGCTAGATGAACACATTAAGTGAGCCAATAACATGAAGCTTATATGTGCAGCCACGAATCAGCAGCTTCTGAGCCTACCTTGGTATCCTTTTCAACAAAAGATGCTAAGAGAACAAAACAAATTGGATAATAGAGGTAAACTGGAAAGTTGTTTAAAGTCTATCTGAATCATGAAAGAAAAACGATCTCCCTGGTGCACATGCCTCACAAGCTTATAAATAACCTTTTTTCCCTTAGTACCTCCATTTCTTATATGCAACAAATAAAAAACAATCTTTGTGTCCATTTAAATGTTGCTGTTAGTGTTAGCAACCATGCATTGATCACTGTGATTGCTTGATGCAGAGATCACTTTATCAATAACAAGGTACAACATGCAGAAAGGATGCAGAAACATATAATATAGGGCATAAGAGCATATAACATAGGACATCAATCTGGATGGACCTAAAAAATGCAGGACAGTCTGAACCTCTGGCACATGGCTGTAAAAATCTCCTGTTTAGTGGTATTGGCTGGGTATTTTAGCACTAGACTGTCCTGTTATATAGAAACAGCTGCTTGATTCAAACAGATCCACCATTATTCTAATACAGTACACTATTTGTGCAGGCAGGTTAAGCCGTTCACTTGTATTTCAAAACGAATACAACAATTAACTTACTTGTAATTCATGTGTATGGATGTGTATGGTACAGCGATTAAAAAAACATAATTTATCCTTACCTGATAAATTTATTTCTCTTGTAGTGTATCCAGTCTACGGATCATCCATTACTTGTGGGATATTCTCCTTCCCAACAGGAAGTTGCAAGAGGATCACCCACAGCAGAGCTGCAATATAGCTCCTCCCCCAGCTGTCATATCCAGTCATTCGACCGAAAACAAACAGAGAAAGGAGAAACCATAGGGTGCAGTGGTGACTGTAGTTTAATTAAAATTTAGACCTGCCTTAAAAGGACAGGGCGGGCCGTGGACTGGATACACTACAAGAGAAATAAATTTATCAGGTAAGCATAAATTATGTTTTCTCTTGTTAAGTGTATCCAGTCCACGCATCATCCATTACTTGTGGGATACCAATACCAAAGCTAAAGTACACGGATGATGGGAGGGACAAGGCAGGATTAAGCGGAAGGAACCACTGCCTGAAGAACCTTTCTCCCAAAAACAGCCTCCGAAGAAGCAAAAGTATCAAATTTGTAAAATTTGGAAAAGGTGTGAAGCGAAGACCAAGTCGCGGCCTTTGCAAATCTGTTCAACAGAGGTCTCATTTTTAAAGGCCCAGGTGGAAGCCACAGCTCTAGTAGAATGAGCTGTAATCCTTTCAGGGGGCTGCTGTCCAGCAGTCTCATAGGCTAGGCTTATTACGCTCCGAAGCCAAAAGGAAAGAGAGGTTGCCGAAGCTTTTTGACCTCTCCTCTGTCCAGAGTAAACGACAAACAGGGAAGATGTTTGACGAAAATCCTTAGTAGCTTGTAAGTAAAACTTCAAGGCACGGACTACGTCCAGATTATGTAAAAAAAATTCCTTCTTTGAAGAAGGATTAGGACACAATGATGGAACAACAATCTCTTGATTGATATTCTTGTTAGAAACCACCTTAGGTAAAAACCCAGGTTTGGTACGCAGAACTACCTTATCTGCATGAAAAATCAGATAAGGAGAATCACATTGTAAGGCAGATAGCTCAGAGACTCTCCGAGCCAAGGAAATAGCCATCAAAAACAGAACTTTCCAAGATAAAAGTTTAATATCAATGGAATGAAGGGGTTCAAACGAACTCCTTGAAGAACCTTTAGAACTAAGTTTAAGCTCCACGGGGGAGCAACAGGTTTAAACACAGGCTTAATTCTAACCAAAGCCTGGCAAAATGCCTGGACGTCTGGAACCTCTGCCAGACGCTTGTGCAAAAGAATAGACAGAGCAGAAATCTGTCCCTTTAAGGAACTAGCTGATAATCCTTTGTCCAAGCCCTCTTGGAGAAAGGACAATATTCTAGGAATCCTAACCTTACTCCATGAGTAATTCTTGGATTCACACCAATAAAGAAATTTACTCCATATCTTGTGGTAGATTTTCCTGGTAACAGGCTTTCGTGCCTGTATTAAAGTATCAATGACTGACTCGGAGAAGCCACGCTTTGATAGAATCAAGCGTTCAATCTCCATGCAGTCAGTCTCAGAGAAATTAGATTTGGATGATTGAAAGGACCTTGTATCAGAAGGTCCTGTCTTAGAGGCAGAGTCCATGGTGGAAAGAATGACATGTCCACTAGGTCTGCATACCAAGTCCTGCGTGGCCACGCAGGCGCTATCAGAATCACCGATGCTCTCTCCTGTTTGATTTTGGCAATCAGTCGAGGGAGCAGAGGAAACGGTGGAAACACATAAGCCAGGTTGAAGAACCAAGTCGCTGCTAGAGCATCTATCAGCGTCGCTTCTGGGTCCCTGGACCTGGATCCGTAACAAGGAAGCTTGGCATTCTGGCGAGACGCCATGAGATCCAACTCTGGTTTGCCCCAACGATGAATCAATCGAGTAAACACCTCCGGATGGAGTTCCCACTCCCCGGATGGAAAGTCTGACGACTTAGAAAATCCGCCTCCCAGTTCTCCACGCCTGGGATATGGATTGCTGACAGGTGGCAAGAGTGGTACTCTGCCCAGCGAATTATTTTTGAGACTTCTAACATCGCTAGGGAACTCCTGGTTCCCCCTTGATGGTTGATGTAAGCCACAGTCGTGATGTTGTTCGACTGAAATCTGATGAACCTCAGTGTTGCTAACTGAGGCCAAGCCAGAAGAGCATTGAATATCGCTCTTAACTCCAGAATATTTATTGGAAGGAGTTTCTCCTCCTGAGTCCACGATCCCTGTGCCTTCAGGGAGTTCCAGACTGCACCCCAACCTAGAAGGCTGGCATCTGTTGTTACAATTGTCCAATCTGGCCTGCGAAAGGTCATACCCTTGGACAGGTGTACCCGAGACAACCACCAGAGAAGAGAATCTTTGGTCTCTTGTTCCAGATTTAGCAGAGGGGACAAATCTGTGTAATCCCCATTCCACTGACTCAGCATGCATAATTGCAGCGGTCTGAGATGAAGGCGCGCAAATGGCACTATGTCCATTGCCGCTACCATTAAGCCGATTACCTCCATACACTGAGCTACCGAAGGGCGCGGAATGGAGTGAAGAACATGGCAAGCATTTAGAAGTTTTGATAACCTGAACTCCGTCAGGTAAATTTTCATTTCTACAGAATCTATAAGAGTCCCTAAGAAGGAGACTCTTGTGAGTGGGGATAGAGAACTCTTTTCCTCGTTCACTTTCCACCCGTGCGACCTCAGAAATGCCAGAACTATCTCTGTATGAGACTTGGCAACTTGAAAGCTTGACGCCTGTATCAGGATGTCGTCTAGATACGGAGCCACCGCTATGCCTCGTGGTCTTAGAACCGCCAGAAGTGAGCCCAAAACCTTTGTAAAGATTCTCGGGGCTGTAGCCAACCTGAAGGGAAGAGCTACAAATTGGTAATGCCTGTCTAGAAAGGCAAACCTTAGAAACCGATGATGATCTTTGTGAATCAGTATGTGAAGGTAGGCATCCTTTAAGTCCACTGTGGTCATGTACTGACCTTCTTGGATCATGGGTAGGATGGTCCGAATAGTTTCCATTTTGAAAGATGGAACTCTGAGGAATTTGTTTAAGATCTTTAGATCCAAAATTGGTCTGAAGGTTCCCTCTTTTTTGGGAACCACAAACAGATTTGAATAAAAACCCTGTCCTTGTTCCGTCCGCGGAACTGGATGGATCACTCCCATAACTAGGAGGTCTTGCACACAGCGTAGGAATGCCTCTTTCTTTATCCGATTTGCAGATAGCCTTGAAAGATGAAATCTCCCTTGTGGAGGGGAAGCTTTGAAGTCCAGAAGATATCCCTGAGATATGATCTCCAACGCCCAGCGAGAGAAAGTCTGCCCCCTACTAGATCCGTCGCCGGATAGGGGGCCGTTCCTTCATGCTGTCTTAGAGGCAGCAGCAGGCTTTCTGGCCTGCTTGCCTTTGTTCCAGGACTGGTTAGGTTTCCAGGCCTGCTTAGATTGAGCAAAAGTTCCCTCTTGTTTTGAAGCGGAGGAAGTTGATGCTGCACCTGCCTTGAAATTTCGAAAGGCACGAAAATTAGACTGTTTGGCCTTTGCTTTGGCCCTGTCCTGAGGAAGGGTGTGACCCTTACCTCCAGTAATGTCAGCAATAATTTCCTTCAAACCAGGCCCGAATAAGGTCTGCCCCTTGAAAGGAATGTTGAGTAATTTAGACTTCGAAGTCACGTCAGATGACCAGGATTTAAGCCATAGCGCCCTAAGCGCTTGGATGGCGAATCCGGAATTCTTAGCCGTTAGTTTAGTCAAATGAACAATGGCATCAGAAACAAATGAGTTAGCTAGCTTAAGCGTTCTAAGCTTGTCAATAATTTCATTCAATGGAGCTGTATGGATGGCCTCTTCCAGGGCCTCAAACCAGAATGCCGCCGCGGCCGTGACAGGCGCAATGCATGCAAGGGTCTGTAAAATAAAACCTTGTTGAATAAACATTTTCTTAAGGTAACCCTCCAATTTTTTATCCATTGGATCTGAAAAAGCACAACTGTCCTCAACCGGGATAGTAGTACGCTTTACTAAAGTAGAAACTGCTCCCTCCACCTTAGGGACCGTCTGCCATAAGTCCCGTGTAGTGGCGTCTATTGGAAACATTTTTCTAAATATAGGAGGTGGGGAAAAAGGCACACCCGGTCTATCCCTCTTCTTGCTAATAATTTCTGTAAGCCTTTTAGGTATAGGAAAAACATCAGTACACACCGGCACCACATAGTATTTATCCAGCCTACACAATTTCTCTGGTACTGCAACTGTGTTACAGTCATTCAGAGCAGCTAATACCTCCCCAAGCAACACACGGAGGTTCTCAAGCTTAAATTTAAAATTAGAAATCTCTAAATCAGGTTTCCCCGAATCAGAGATGTCACCCACAGACTGAAGCTCTCCGTCCTCATGATCTGCATATTGTGACGCAATATCAGACATGGCCCTTACAGCATCTGCGCGCTCTGTATTTCTCCTAACCCCAGAGCAATCGCGCTTGCCTCTTAATTCAGGCAACCTGGATAATACCTCTGACAGGGTATTATTCATGATTGCAGCCATGTCCTGCAAGGTAATCGCTATGGGCGTCCCTGATGTAATTGGCGCCATATTAGCGTGCATCCCCTGAGCGGGAGGCGAAGGGTCTGACACGTGGGGAGAGTTAGTCGGCATAACTTACCCCTCGTCAGAATCTTCTGGTGATATTTCTTTTACATTTAAAGACTGATCTTTACTGTTTAAGGTGAAATCAATACATTTAGTACACATTCTCCTATAGGGCTCCACCATGGCTTTCAAACATAATGAACAAGTAGTTTCCTCTGTGTCAGACATGTTTAAACAGACTAGCAATGAGACTAGCAAGCTTGGAAAACACTTTAAACAAGTTTACAAGCAATATAAAAAACGTTACTGCACCTTTAAGAAACACAAATTTTGTCAAAATTTGAAATAACAGTGAAAAAAGGCAGTTACACTAAAGAAATTTTTACAGTGTATGTAACAAGTTAGCAGAGCATTGCACCCACTTGCAAATGGATGATTAACCCCTTAATACCCAAAATGGAATAATAAAAGACAAAAACATTTTTTCAAACAGTCACAACAACTGCCACAGCCCTACTGTGGCTTTTTACCTCCCTCAAAAACGACTTTGAAGCCTTTTGAGCCTTCCAGAGATGTCCTGGATCATGCAGGAAGAAGCTGGATGTCTGTGTTTGTGGTTTTTGCTGTGCATAAAAACGGCAAAATAGGCCCCTCCCACTCATATTACAACAGTGGAAAGCCTAAGGAAACTGTTTCTAGACAAAATTCAAGCCAGCCATGTGGAAAAAAACTAGGCCCCAATAAGTTTTATCACCAAACATATATAAAAACGATTAAACATGCCAGCAAACGTTTTATATTACATTTTTATAAGAGTATGCATCTCTATTAATAAGCCTGATACCAGTCGCTCTCACTGCATTTAAGGCTTTACTTACATTAGTTCGGTATCAGCAGCATTTTCTAGCAAATTCCATCCCTAGAAAAACTTATAACTGCACATACCTTATTGCAGGAAAACCTGCACGCCATTCCCTCTCTGAAGTTACCTCACTCCTCAGAATATGTGAGAACAGCCATGGATCTTAGTTACTTCTGCTAAGATCACAGAAAACGCAGGCAGATTCTTCTTCTAAATACTGCCTGAGATAAACAGTACACTCCGGCACCATTTAAAAATAACAAACTTTTGATTGAAGAATAAACTAAGTATAAAACACCACACTCCTCTTACGGCCTCCATCTTGGTTGAGGCTTGCAAGAGAATGACTGGATATGACAGTTGGGGGAGGAGCTATATAGCAGCTCTGCTGTGGGTGATCCTCTTGCAACTTCCTGTTGGGAAGGAGAATATCCCACAAGTAATGGATGATCCGTGGACTGGATACACTTAACAAGAGAAATCTAAGTGCTAAACGTATGTAGAACCACATGAGAGTCTAGTTGTTCATTCATGGGGGGGGGTAGGGTTGAAAGGGGAAAACAGTATTTTCTGCATATTGTTCTGCTACAGTTATATGTATTTGTTGTTGCTGGGTGCTGCCATTAAACACATTTAGATACTATTTTGTGTGTGTGCTGTTGTCTTGCCTCTGTTAGCCCCTTGGCTTATACTGAAACTCACCAACAAGCAGATCAGGAACTTTTATACCATGGTTAGATGCAAATGCTTGTGGTCAGGAGAAGCCTGTGTGGTTTTTGAATACAGGGTGCCTGTATTTCCCTATACTTGATTTTGAACAGGACTGAATACTGATGTACTGCAGCAAACTTCTGGGCTAGAAGACACTATACTCTGAGTAAGCCCCTTCTTCCTTCTATAGAACAAGTTAACAATTTATATCCGTTCCCACTTGATCGACTCTTATGTTGAATGCAGACAGGGTCTCTTGCAGGAATCTCATTTTATTACAGACGTTAATAAGTTTATTGGAATTTCTGAATGCTATAATATATATCAGATACCTTGTGATGGGTTCTAGATATTTTTTTAACTATGTGCATGCTGTAAATCTAATGTTGTTAAAGGGATAGTCTAGTCAAAATGAAGGCCGGAGGTTTAGGGGTTAATAACTTTATTATAGTGGCGGCGATGTCGGGGAGCGGCGGATTAGGGGTTTATATATATTTAAATAGTGTTGGCGATGTGGGTGAGCGGCAGATTATAGGTTATTAGGTTTATTTAATAGTCGCGATGTGTGTGGGCGGCAGATTAGGGGTTAATAAATTTTAAATAATGTTTGTGATGCAGGGGGGAGGCGGTTTAGGGGTTAATAGGTAGTTTATGGGTGTTAGTGTACTTTGTAACAGTTTAGTTACGAGTTTTGTGAAATTTTTGTTTTGCAAAATCCATAACTACTGCTCTCAGATGGCGGTATGGATCGTGTCGGTATAGGCTGTAACGCAAGATTTGTAGCCTGAACAAATCGGCACTATAAAAATCCCATACAAAAACTTCATTTTTTTGAGTGCGGAATGGACGTTGCGTTACAGGCTAAAATGCTTGCGGTATAGCTATACCGACACGACTCGTAATATGTGTTCCTGGCCTTTACGCTGGAGTAGCCATTATTTAGCGTTAAAAGCCTTACCGCAACACTTGTAATCTAGCCGTTGGTATCTTTATTTGAAAAAAATGGAATATAAGCTTAGGAGCTGGCCCGTTTTTGGTTCAGAACCCTGGGTAGCGCTTGCTTCATTTAGCCACCAATCAGCAAGCGCTACCCAGGTTCTGAACCAAAAATGGGTTGGCTCCTAAGTTTACATTCCTGCCTTTTCAAATAATGATACCTAAAGAACAAAGAAAAATTGATAATAGGAGTAAATTAGAAAGTTACTTAAAATTGCATGTTCTATTTGAATCATGAAAGTTTCATTTTGACTAGACTATCCCTTTAATGTAAAATAATCTGTTTTACTGAAACAGAGGCAATAAGCTGCAGTTTTTTAGTGATATACTGTACCTTTTCTGTTACATTGGAAGCAACATTTGCGGATTTTGCATCACAGACAGGATCATACTAGACACAGTAATTAACCCATCATGGCCATTTACCCCCCACAGTCCCAGCTGTCCATAATATTAAAGGGACACTGAACCCAAATTTTTGTGATTCAGATAGAGCAGGCAATTGTAAGCAACTTTCTAATTTACTCCTATTGTCAATTTTTCTTCGTTCACTTGCTATCTTTATTTGAAAAAGAAGGCATCTAAGCTTTTTTTTTTGGTTCAGAACTCTGGACAGCACTTTTTTTATTGGTAAATGAATTTATCCACCAATCAGCAAGAATAACCCAGGTTATTCACAAACAATGGGCCAGCATCTAAACTTACATTCTTGCATTTCAAATAAAGATACCAAGAGAATGAAGAAAATTGGCTAATAGGAGTAAATTAGAAACTTGCTTAAAATTGCATGCTCTTTCTGAATCACAAAAGAAAAAAATTGGGTTCAGTGTCCCTTTAAGTAATTCTCTGATAAGTCAGATGGAACAGCCAATCAAAAGCTAAACAGTTCCTATGACTGATACCCCCATAGCAAATATGCAGCAGAACTATAGGCAGCCAGGAGGGGATATAAGCAGTCATGTTAGGGGTGGTCCCTAAATCTTGGGACAGATCATCACTGGACTACAGCCGACACCTTCCTAGAAACAACAATAAATGCAATGGCACCATTGAGAGGCTTGGAGACTCTGTGAGGAAATGGCAGTTTTGTGCAGCTGGACTGTTGATTTCCCAGGTTGGCTGTAATATCTTTAATTCTCATACTCCTAGGCTTGTGAGATCTGGGGTGGGCTAGACTTGATCATCCTAGTGAGGACGCCTTTTTGGTTACCCACCCGCTGAGTTCCTAGTCTTACTAGCAACCCACACTTGGAAATGGCGACACTAATCTTGTTATAGATAAATGATTATGCTTTGCCAAATAGTGCTGTGTAACTGTTTTTGATGCACATATATTTAACGGTTTATGCTTGTTTAATGTTATGACTTTAATAACCCAGTTCATTTACAACCCTGCTCTATGAATCTAAGGCCTGCTAGGGAGAGGCTAGATTATTTTGAAGGAAAACATCTTTAGATACTGTTAACTCATTTTAGAAAACTCTATATTTTGCTTTGGTTTACAGGGTATTGAGCCACGAAACAATAACATCCCTACCAGATGTCATGAATCCAATGTTATGTGTTATGGCTTAAATCTGTTAATATTTTTTCTTAGCCTTAACCCTAGACTATGTCCCACTGTTTATAATTCAGTCCTACCTTGTCCGAGACATATTTGCCTGCTCCTCTGGTATAGATGAATGACATATACGTTACGTCACCTTGCCCATTTATTCCTACCTAAGCCTCTTAGAATTGGTCATATTCCCCTCTCCTTCAACTGCTGATATTTTTTAGCCGACAGGGTCTACCTGCGCTGGGTGTAGGGCCCACACTCAGTAGACGGGTCCCAATTAAGGGAAAAGGAGAATTATAATTTTCTTCTATAGCATAGATGCCTCTATATTTTGCCTTACGCTAACAAAGGACAATAATCCTTTCCATACAGAGATAATGGCAATACTGCATTATATACCTAGCTTATCCCTCTTATACTTATGAGGGCAATGGGATATACCTATACAGAGTATACATGGTTTGTGAGGCAGGCAGTTACTATTCACAGGTGAGGAACTATAACTGGACTCTCCTTGGATAATTATTATACTGGGGTTGAAGAGCAATGTCGCTGGGATGTTAGTGGATTTAATCCTATTATCAATGTTTACTGTCTGTGTGCACACACATTTGAGCCTTGTTCATCTCGATGAAATTGCTATCAGTTGATTTGGTACTACTTTCCTATTAACCGCACATGTTAAGCCCAAATGCGCCATATTATCTCCTCTCTAGATCATTTGCATGCTGGCATGCTAATACAAATTGATATAAAACCTATATCCACCCATTATGCCAAAGAATTCCCTAATTTCATAGCAAGCTCCCCCAGCTAACTGCTAACCTTAGCTAGATATATTTTAGCCTCTCAATGCTAATTTAGACTCATAACCTTTCATATTCACTATCGCCTGACTATACCATAAGCCGTTCAGAGGACGACAAGTGGTTTAGAGAAGTTCAGAGTCCTTTAGTAAATTAGCCCTAGTAAATTTTCCCTATTCCAGTAGCATAAGTAAGAACGCATCTATCCCGCCACCTCCCCCCCCACACCATATAATGAGCCCCCAAAATTAGGAGGACTACAGACGCGGTTTTTCCTGTATATACCGCAACCTTAACAACTCCTTTAGTACTTACTCTCATATAATCCTACATTGTTGACTTTAACTACTTTATTTAGTCTAGCTAATGTATCCCTATATCCCATTACATATATTATATCTAACTTTTCATTAGCTTTTTATCTGCTTCTGACATTACATTCTAATTAGATGTTCATGTTTGAGAGGTTCCTATAAACTCTTATTTTTCTGACTTTTCTCATATATTGGGAGCCCCAATTTAATAATTTAATCTTTAATTTTTTCACACCTTTTATTGGATGTTCATGAAGCTCTCTTGGCCTTTCGGCATGTCATAAAATATGCTATATATATGTTCAGAATATCCCAAAGCAGGGAAAAAAATGAAAAAGTGAGGTTAAGTTATTTTTTACATGGTTGGATTTTTCTGTGATGCAACAGAAACGACTTTATGTTCTTAACAATGTGCATACTGTGATTCTTTTCTCCTGTATTCATGTATATTTTGATGTATCACAGTTGTGTTGTATTGTGACTTTAACCTCAATAAAAATTTAAAAAAATCACATATAGAGATACAAATGGAATTAGCGATATATAAGTAATTTAAAGGGATAGAAAGGTCAAACTTAAAATGTGCATAGGTGAATTTAATTTAAAATAGAAGCATTTCTGCAATATACTTCCATTAGGAAACAATGCTTCTAGTAAAAGTTATTCCTGTTTTTCTGCGGCATACTCACATATCCTGCGAGGACCCGTGCACCAGTATTCAAACACCACACCTGCTCAGAGGGTCAGCAGTGGCTTGTATGACACAAATGATGTCTTCACAGAAGAAATACAACGCAAGCTATGATGTTTGAATACTGATGCACTGCCCTCACAGCATATGTGCATATGCCGCTGTAAAATAGTAATAACTTTTACTAGAAGCATGTTTGCTAATGAAAGTATCATGCAAAAATACTTCTATTTCTAATTGAAATGCACTAGTGCACATTTTATTTTTTTATTTTCTATCCCTTTAAAGGGACACTCAATCAAAATTAAACTTTCATTATTCAGATTGAGCATGCCATTTTAAACAACTTTCCAATTTACTTCCATTAACTAAATGTGCACAGTCTTTTTATATTTAAACTTTTTGAGTCACCAGCTCCTACTGAGCATGTGCAAGAATAAGTGTGTATGCATTTGTGAATGGCTGATGGCTGTCACATGGTACGTGTATGCATTTGTGATTGGCTGATGGCTGTCACATGGTACAGGGGGAGTGGAAAAAGACATAACTTAAAATTGTCAGAAAAAAAATCTACTACTCAGTTGAAGTTCAGACTAAGTGCTATTGCATTGTCTTGTTATCTTGCATTTGTTGATTATGCAAACCTACTGTGTTGACTGGTCCTTTAACAATAATAATGATCTCTTGGCATTACCTTGTCTAGAAAAAAATAAAAATATAGGTTTACCCAGAGCTGTGTAGTCGTCATAATAATGTATCAGACAATTATGTCTCAGGGGAAAAGAAAGGTTGTTAAGATAACACAGATTTTGATGTATGCAATTTAAAATATAACAATTGTTTGTATATGATAAGAAAAAAGTAAAAAAAAGGTATTTTAATCTCCCTAAGGGTAATGAGCAACCAGACGTGAACCCCTTGCTCACTGTGCCTAGAGGGATACAGCTGCACCTCCACTGACGAGGCCCATATGGGCCGAAACGTACGCCTGGAGTTAGCTGTACAAATCCTTTGTTCAGATGAGAATTGCCTGGTATTTCATGGCTTGACTGTCCTTTTGGATGGGGTCAGACTGATATATTACAAGAAAGTTCTCTTCTGTGGAAAGCACAGCTTGGGCAGAAAGAAGCCCCTCCCTGGGTGAGTATCGTACCATAGGGTGGGCTATTAAGCACCATCCGTCCCCATTTAAGCACTTTTTTATGCATTTTAAATCTATAAAGTAACTTATTTCAGCAATTAATGACGTAATTTATGAACAAGATGAGTACACTGCACATATCACATAAATGCTGTAGCTCAGATCTCTGTGTAACTAATTCTGATGCATTTTTAGAGGAAATATTCTCATTCTAGATCACCACTATATAATATAATATAGGAAACGTTACCTTATCTGCATCTTCAGTAAAGGCATTTTCCACAATATTTGATTGCACAGGTCCAGGGCATATATTTGTGATGGTTATATCTGGATAGGCTGCCATTTCCACTCTGAGACTATTGAAAACTCCCTAAGAAGATAAAAAATAATTAAGAAAAGAAAGCAAACACTTCACAATAATATAACATTTATTTTTTTCTCCACCAACAAAAACAAGTGTTTTCAAGCTGCATATTATATATATATATTTTATATCAAATGAGAGGATAAGCACTAACAAGTAAATATATGTATAAAATATGAACAAGAAATAAACAGTGCTCGAGACTATGGTGTACTACTACCAATTACACCAAGAAATAGTATAAATTTAAATATTAGACTCCGCACTTAATGTAAATAAAAAATGAATGCATAAATGTGCAAAGCAAGAAATAACTTTTAATGTACAAAGAGAAACAGACAACTTCGTAATTGTACTGCATACACAAAATCAAAATGCCACAATCATCCATACAAACTGGGCGTCCCCAGTTATCAAGCAACAATGGAGTGGAGGAGGTCAGATGGAGAGCAAAAAAGCAACCCCAGGTTATATATGCAAAACCATGGGTATATCTGTGCAGGATACAAACACTATGAGATTGAGGCAGTTCATGCATAAGCAGTTCATGCAAATGGCAAAGAAGCAATGGTTAGGTAGCTGGCAATTGCAGAGGTAAAAAGTATAGCAAAGAATCACAGATGTATAATGATAAGAGCAGTTCATGCACTTCAGAAAGTTCATACATCAAAAAGATGGTAACCGTTGTCAGGATAACACGTAATATCAAGTATCACCAAGGTGTAACAAAGTGTTTCCTTTTACGTATAAACCTTGTTTCCATATATGTATCAACTTTGATAGTATATTTTATGCCACTCCGGCACTCAAGGATAAAGTCTGCCGTGAGGATAAAGAGCTGTGCAATTATAACGCTCACCCAAACCGTGTCGGGTATGTAGTAGAAAGCGTCCGTGATGAAGTCACAAATAGCAGTGGTGATTCTAGCTGTTCTCCGCATACATAGAAATGTCAGCGACCCAAAGCAGCATGTGAGTATTCAACTCCCTTTGCGTCTGACGTCACATCCACCAGTCAGGCAACGCGCGTTTCGGGCTCCGCCCTTCAACTTGGCCTGTCGTCATCCGGATAGCCACCTCCTTTTTAAGCTTGAAACCTGTTATCTGTAAGTCATGCCCACTCGGCGTCACTACTCCACGGCTCATACATAAAAAACAGCCATCACACAGACATGCGCAAATGTATTAAGTAACAATGCAAGTAATCAATGAAATTTGTTCATAGTGTGTTTTTACGATTAAGCTGTGGCCATTTATATTAATCTCAGGTACTGAGCTACTATTTATGGAGGGACCCAAAAGCTACAAGATAATAAAAATAAGGAAAAACTCTCAAAAAAACAAACTAATAATGAAAAACACAAAATATAAAAATTTAAACTGAAAAAAAGGATGGTTTAAGTGTCTATATAAGGACCTTCATATCTCTTACCGAAGAGAACAGATAAACCAACATACCCTATACAAAAGTGCCCCATGTAATTTCCCTATTAAGGCCATAGGGAGTCAAAGAATCCATTTTTTGGATCCAAAGTGCTTCTTTTTCAAATAGTAATTTTTGCCTATTACCACCTCTTCTTAAAGGGCCAACCCCATCCACCACCTGAAATTTATGTTGACTTTTATTATGCCCTAAAAGTGTAAAATGATGGGCAACAAGGGCAGAGGGGTCAAGTTTGCCAATAGCTACTTTATGTTGTTTGATCCTTTCACGAATGGGTTTCGTGGTTTCACCCACGTAGGCTAGCCCACATGGACATTTGATGACATAGACTACATAATTGGAGTCACAGGTAAAATGTCCTCTAATCGTCAGACGTTTGCCCGATCTAGGGTGTGTAATTGTATCCCCCAATTGTATAGAGTTACATTGTTCACAGTTGTTACAGGGGAATGTGCCTTGTGGAACAGAATTCTCAGCTACTCTCATTGACCCAGTACCTACATCTGCTTTAACCAGGGTGTCTCTCAGATTCCGGTTTCTCTTATATGAAAATACAGGAAAATCCTTGAATGTGCCAGCAAGCAATCTGTCGTCTGATAGTAGACCCCAATGTTTCCTAAAAATCCTTTTTAGGGGAGAAATATAACCATAGGGCAGTGTTTTTCAACCAGTGTGCTGTGGCACACTAGTGTGCCGTGAGAGATCCTCAGGTGTGCCGCGGCAGACTGACAACAGTGCAGGGGTGTCCCTCTTTCAAATTTTTAAATATTGGGAGGTATGTGACAGGCTCATCAGGCATCATTTACAACCATGACATTTACATTCATTCAAAGACAATCATTATGATTGTTTGTGAATGAATGTCAATATGTCATGTATAGTTTGTAGGAAGCATGGCATGACAGCACAGAACAGTGTGTGTATATATATCTATATATACATATATACTGTGTGTGTGTATATATATATATATATATATATATATATATATATATATATATATATATATATATATATATACATACATACACTGTATATATATCCTGTATTAGGCTACAATGTGTGATTTTGTAAAATTTTGGGATGGTGGTGTGCCACAGGATTTTTTAATGTAAAAAAGTGTGCCACGGCAAAAAAAAGTTGCAAATCACTGTCATAGGGTACCACAACTGGAATCCTATCATTTAGAGTTTTCTTAGAGGATTTTTTCTGTATGAGGTCAGCACGGGGATAAGATCTACCTTAGATTTATGTGTATGTAACAGGTCAATAGGATATCCCCTGCTCTCAAAACGATCAAAAAAATTAACAAATTGTTCATTCAGGCGTGATGTGTCATTAACTATACGTTTAGCCCTTAAAAGTTGGCTGAAAGGAAGGCTCCTAATGGTCCGTGGAGGATGAAAACTAGAAAAAAACAACAGGTTATTTCTATCCGTGTCCTTTCTAAACACATCTGTGAACAAGGAACCATTTTTCAGGGAAACAGTTATATCAAGAAAATGTTGTGTCTTAGAGTCATAATTGATGGTAAATTGAAGGTTTGGATCAAAAGTATTCAATTCCTGAAAGAAAGACATTAAGGAAATATTGTCACCTGTCCAAACCATAAAGACATCATCAATATATCTTTTCCAAAAACTGCAGAATGTCTTAAAGCTCTGGTTGTTATAGAGAAATTTGTATTCAAATTCATGTACATACAAGGATGCGTATGTGGGGGCCATATTGGCCCCCATCGCCGTACCCTTTGTTTGCAAGTAAAAAGATTCTCCAAAGAGAAAATAGTTCCTTGTTAACACTATTTCAAGTAAATCCATAATGAACATCCGTTGCCTGGGCGAATAGAGAATCATTCTGTTTAATTGTTCACCAATGCATTTCATACCCTCACGATGTGGTATATATGTATACAATGATTTAATATCCAAAGTCACAAGGATTGAGTCCTTATTAAATTCCAAATTTTCATTCTGTCTCAAAAAGTCTGAGGAGTCTTCCAAATGTGAAGGAACATCCTCCAGCAGAGGTCGCAAAAGCTTATCAAGAAATATTGAGATTGGTTGAAAGATGGAATTTGTGCTAGCCACGATAGGCCTACCTGGAGGATTATTTAAACATTTATGTATGTTTGGCAAACAGTATATTACTGGTATAACAGGATCTTTTTGAATTAAGAAGTCTGCTTGTTTCTTAGTGATGATACACTGATCTAATGCCATATCTACTGTGGATTGTATATAAGATTGAAATTTACTGGTAGGGTTGAAAGTTAACTTCAAGTAGTTGTTGGTCACATCCAACTGACTTTGGACCTCTGTTATTGATCTCTATCCATGATGACTAGGGCCCGCCCTTGTCGGCTGGTTTGATGATTAGGTCTTTTCTAGATCTCAGATCCTCAAGAACCTTCCTTTCAGCCACGGTCAAATTTGGGGAACCCTTTTTTGTGCCCTTCAACTTTAGTTTATCAAAGTCTTTTTTGATTAATGTAATAAAATATTCTACTGTGCTATTAGTAGCTGGTGCATATGCTGAACTTTTAGGTCTAAGGCCTTGGACCTGTGTATGGAATTGACTCAAAGTGTCCACAAATGCTTCATGTCTACTTTCCTGGGGATGAGTGGCAAAAAAAGCTTTGAACCGGAGATTCCTAAAGAATCGCTGTAAGTCTGCTTCAATTTTAAAAAAATTGGGGCCTGTTGTTGGAATAAAGGATAAGCCTTTTTGTAAAACAGAGGTGGTAACAGGATCAAGTGTGGTGGAAGAAATATTAATTACTAGGGCCTAGATTTGGAGTTTGGCGGTAGCCGTGAAAACCAGCGTTAGAGGCTCCTAACGCTGGTTTTAGGCTACCGCCGGTATTTGGAGTCAGTCAAAAAAGGGTCTAACGCTCACTTTTCAGCCACGACTTTTCCATACCGCAGATCCCCTTACGTCATTTGCGTATCCTATCTTTTCAATGGGATCTTTATAACTCCGGTATTTAGAGTCGTGGCTGAAGTGAGCATTAGAAATCTAACGACAAAACTCCAGCCGCAGAAAAAAGTCAGTAGCTAAGAGCTTTCTGGGCTAACGCCGGTTCATAAAGCTCTTAACTACTGTGCTCTAAAGTACACTAACACCCATAAACTACCTATGTACCCCTAAACCGAGGTCCCCCCACATTGCCGCCACTCGATTACATTTTTTTAACCCCTAATCTGCCGACCGCCGCCTACGTTATACTTATGTACCCCTAATCTGCTGCCCCTAACACCGCCGACCCCTGTATTATATTTATTAACCCCTAACCTGCCCCCCACAACGTCGCCGCCAGCTACCTACAATAATTAACCCCTAATCTGCCGACCGCAAAGCGCCGCCACCTACATTATAGCTATGTACCCCTAATCTGCTGCCCCTAACACCGCCGACCCCTATATTATATTTATTAACCCCTAATCTGCCGCCCTCAACGTCGCCTCCACCTGCCTACACTTATTAACCCCTAATCTGCCGACCGGACCGCACCGCTATTATAATAAAGTTATTAACCCCTAATCCGCCTCACTAACCCTATAATAAATAGTATTAACCCCTAATCTGCCCTCCCTAACATCGCCGACATCTAACTTCAAACATTAACCCCTAATCTGCCGACCGGAGCTCACCGCTATTCTAATAAATGTATTAACCCCTAAAGCTAAGTCTAACCCTAACACTAACACCCCCCCCTAAGTTAAATATAACTTAAATCTAACGAAATTAATTAACTCTTATTAAATAAATTATTCCTATTTAAAGCTAAATACTTACCTGTAAAATAAATCCTAATATAGCTACAATATAAATTATAATTATATTATAGCTATTTTAGGATTTATATTTATTTTACAGGTAACTTTGTATTTATTTTAACCAGGTACAATAGCTATTAAATAGTTAAGAACTATTTAATAGCTACCTAGTTAAAATAATTACAAAATTACCTGTAAAATAAATCCTAACCTAAGTTACAATTAAACCTAACACTACACTATCAATAAATAAATTAAATAAAATACCTACAATTACCTACAATTAAACCTAACACTACACTATAAATAAATAAATTAAATACAATACCTACAAATAACTACAATGAAATAAACTAACTAAAGTACAAAAACTAAAAAAGAACTAAGTTACAAAAAATAAAAAAATATTTACAAACATAAGAAAAATATTACAACAATTTTAAACTAATTACACCTACTCTAAGCCCCCTAATAAAATAACAAAGCCCCCCAAAATAAAAAAATGCCCTACCCTAGTCTAAATTACTAAAGTTCAAAGCTCTTTTACCTTACCAGCCCTGAACAGGGCCCTTTGTGGGGCATGCCCCAAGAAGTTCAGCTCTTTTGCCTGTAAAAAAAAACATACAATACCCCCCCCAACATTACAACCCACCACCCACATACCCCTAATCTAACCCAAACCCCCCTTAAATAAACCTAACACTAAGCCCCTGAAGATCTTCCTACCTTATCTTCACCATACCAGGTTCACCGATCGATCCAGAAGAGCTCCTCCGATGTCCTGATCCAAGCCCAAGCGGGGGGCTGAAGAGGTCCATGATCCGGCTGAAGTCATCATCCAAGCGGGAGCTGAAGAGGTCCATGATCCGGCTGAAGTCTTCATCCAAGCGGGAGCTGAAGAGGTCCATGATCTGGATGAAGTCTTCTATCAACGGCATCTTCAATCTTCTTTCTTCGGGAGCCATCATCTTCCATCCGACGCGGAACATCCTCTTCTCCCGACGCCTACTAGCCGAATGACGGTTCCTTTAAATGACGTCATCCAAGATGGCGTCCCTCGAATTCCGATTGGCTGATAGGATTCTATCAGCCAATCGGAATTAAGGTAGGAAAATTCTGATTGGCTGATGGAATCAGCCAATCAGAATCAAGTTCAATCCGATTGGCTGATCCGATCAGCCAATCAGATTGAGCTTGCATTCTATTGGCTGATCAGAACAGATTAGGGGTTAAAAATAATATACAGGGGTCAGCGATAGCGGGGGCGGCAGAATAGGGGTTAATAAGTGTAAGGTTAGGGGCGTTTAGACTCGGGGTACATGTTAGAGTGTTAGGTGCAGACGTAGGAAGTGTTTCCCCATAGGAAACAATGGGGCTGCGTTAGGAGCTGAACGCGGCTTTTTTGAAGGTGTTAGGTTTTTTTTCAGCTCAAACAGCCCCATTGTTTCCTATGGGGGAATAGTGCTAGAGCACGTTTTTGAGGCTGGCCGCGTCCGTAAGCAACTCTGGTATCGAGAGTTGAAGTTGCGTTAAATATGCTCTACGCTCCTTTTTTGGAGCCTAACGCAGCCATTCTGTGGACTCTCAATACCAGAGTTATTTTAAAGGTGCGGCCAGAAAAAAGCCAGCGTTAGATACGCGGGTCCTTACCGACAAAACTCTAAATCTAGCCGTAGGTCTTCAGTTATCTTTTGCTGTGCCTTGTTTGCATGTGATTTCCTGTTCCTCTTCCCCCCTCTGTGTGTTCTCTTTTTTCTTTGGGTTTGTGTTTGTAAGTACTTTGACCTAAAGGGGAGGGACTTCTAGAATCTTGGTCAGATGACGAATCACCTGAATTATCGAAACCCATTCGTGAAAGGATCAAACAACATAAAGTAGCCATTGGCAAACTTGACCCCTCTGCCCCTGTTGCCCATCATTTTACACTTTTAGGGCATAATAAAAGTCAAATTAAATTTCAGGTGGTGGATGGGGTTGGCCCTTTAAGAAGAGGTGGTAATAGGCAAAAATTACTATTTGAAAAAGAAGCACTTTGGATCCAAAAATTGGATTCTTTGACTCCCTATGGCCTTAATAGGGAAATTACATGGGGCACTTTTGTATAGGGTATGTTGGTTTATCTGTTCTCTTCGGTAAGAGATATGAAGGTCCTTATATAGACACTTAAACCATCCTTTTTTCAGTTTTATTTTTTATATTTTGTGTTCTTCATTATTAGTTTGTTTTTTGAGAGTTTTTCCTTATTTTTATTACCTTGTAGCTTTTGGGTCCCTCCATAAATAGTAGCTCAGTACCTAAGATTAATATAAATGGCCACAGCTTAATCGCAAAAACACACTATGAACAAATTTCATTGATTACTTGCATTGTTACTTAATACATTTGCGCATGTCTGTGTGATGGCTGTTTTTTATGTATGAGCCGTAGAGTAGTGACGCCGAATGGGCATGACTTACAGATAACAGGTTTCAAGCTTAAAAAGGAGGTGGCTATCCGGATGACGACAGGCCAAGTTGAAGGGCGGAGCCCGAAACGCGCGTTGCCTGACTGGTAGATGTGACGTCAGACGCCAAGGGAGTTGGATAATCACATGCTGCTTTCGGTCGCTGACATTTCTATGTATGCGGAGCACAGCTAGAATCACCACTGCTATTTGTGACTTCATCACGGACGCTTTCTACTACATACCTGACACGGTTTGGGTGAGATCGCTCAGTGAGCGTTATAATTGCACAGCTCTTTATCCTCACGGCGGACTTTGTCCTTGAGTGCCGGAGTGGCATAAAATATACCATCAAAGTTGATACATATATGGAAACAAGGTTTATACGTAAAAGGAAACACTTTGTTACACCTTGGTGATACTTGATATTACGTGTTATCCTGACAACGGTTACCATCTTTTTGATGTATGAACTTTCTGAAGTGCATGAACTGCTCTTATCATTATACATCTGTGATTCTTTGCTATACTTTTTACCTCTGCAATTGCCAGCTACCTAACCATTGCTTCTTTGCCATTTGCATGAACTGCTTATGCATGAACTGCCTCAATCTCATAGTGTTTGTATCCTGCACAGATATACCCATGGTTTTGCATATATAACCTGGGGTTGCTTTTTTGCTCTCCATCTGACCTCCTCCACTCCATTGTTGCTTGATAACTGGGGACGCCCAGTTTGTATGGATGATTGTGGCATTTTGATTTTGTGTATGCAGTACAATTACGAAGTTGTCTGTTTCTCTTTGTACATTAAAAGATATTTCTTGCTTTGCACATTTATGCATTCATTTTATATTTACATTAAGTGTGGAGTCTAATATTTAAATATATATGTGTGTATTTTATTATTAAATATATATATGTGTGTATTTTATTCTGTTGTAATTTTTATGTTTTATTTTCCTTTTGTATTTTTTTTTTACAAATGTATTTTGTTGTTAAGTTGATAAAATACGTAATATCAAATTATTTTACTCTTTATAAATTGGCAACATTGAATAAATCCACTTCTGCATATGTCAGTTGGAAACATTCAAAAGCAAAATTGTAAGACAAAGGTTACTGTGTTCTTCCAACACCTATTTCTTATGAACTTAAAAAAAAAAGGACAGTATAATAATAGTATACATTGCACAATATTGGAAAATATATTGTTAAAAAAAGGACAGTGTACCGTAATCCCTCCTATACAATAATAATATTCCAATACCTGGTGAGTGAAAAGCTAAGTAAACAAGAAGATTAAACCGGTGGGTAGTCGGATAGAGAGATAATAAAAGGTTCATTTTTCTATGTTCTCTCTGAAGCCCTGATATTCAAAACCTCTCTGCTCAGATGAGATATTCTAAAATGATCCTCCAGGACTGCGAGATCACTAGTGAAATATTTAAAAGGCAGATTTTGTTTTGCTTCTCCAAGGGGCATTCTCTGCATTTCTGTATGCGAAGGAGAGACAAGCCCAGTGCAATATAGCACTGCATGACATGACAGTTCTGCTGCATTTACACTTTGTGCTTCGTATTTTATATCTCTTTATACTTCAGATTCACTATTGTTACATTTAAACTTTGCACTTTCTATTTTGTATTTTATTTTGTATACATCAGTGCATTTAGGATTGTGATTTTTCAAATTTTGATTATGCCTTCACAGTTTCTGTGCAACTTTAACAAATTAGACTCATACTTTGAGTATATATATATATATATTTTTATATATATATATATATATATATATATATATATGTGTGTGTGTGTGTGTGTGTGCGCATCTTTTATAAATTAGATTGCACTTTGCATGTCTTTTATTTAAATTAAAACTCAAAAACTGTCAGCTTCAGTTTTCCAGAGAGTGTCATTACTTTCTATGGGCCAGATTATCAAACATTCTCTTTGGAAAAGGGAATATAGTACTGACCTCAGAGGAGCAGAACTCACTGAATTTTCAAAGAAAAGGGGAGTAACCTGGAAATTCCAGAGAGATGAGAAATGCCTTCCATAGAAAGTAATGAAGCTCTCTGAGATAAAAAATTTCACATGGGAGAGAGAAGGTAACTGGAGCACCCCTGGGGCTGATATATATGAATATATGAAGGCTTACTTTGCATCAATTACAAATGAAACTGAGATGCTTTTACTAATTTAACTTGCTTTTGTCTATATTTTAATATTATTACTTTTCTGTTAGTTACAATAAGTGTATTGTGAATGTTGAGCAAACTTCACCTGCATACAGCTGGCAAGATAAATCAGTGAGACCAGCTTGTATAAAATGCTAAGAAAATTTCACAAGACTTGTGAGAGAGCTTCAGGCAAACCCTGGGAAACTCTTCTGTTCAGTCCAGGGAACTGCCCGGTCTCTCCCAATTTCTGAAATTGTCAGTTTACAATGGAGACAATACAAAGTGCAATGTAAGTATGATCCTAAGTTATTAAAGTAACACAGGAACTTTCAAAGCATAATCAGAATGTGCAAAATCACTGCTAGAGCTAAATCTAAATGTATTAAATTACTTATGAGACCGTGCAAAGCTTAAAGGGACACTCAATCAAAATTAAACTCTCATTATTCAGATAGAGCATGCCATTTTAAACAACTTTCCAATTTACTTCCATTAACAAAATGTGCACAGTCTTTGTATATTTAAACTTTTTTAGTCACTAGCTCCTACTGAGCATGTGCAAGAATAAGTGTGTATGCATTTGTGAATGGCTGGTGGCTGTCACATGGTACTGTATGCATTTGTGATTGGCTGATGGCTGTCACATGGTACAGGGGGAGTGGAAATAGACATAACTTTTAAAATTGTCAGAAAAAAAATCTACTACTCATTTGAAGCTCAGACTAAGTGCTATTGCATTGTCTTGTTATCTTGCATTTGTTGATTATGCAAATCTTCTGTGTTGACTGGTCCTTTAAATGCAATAATACTGAACAGACACAATCTGAAATGTATCTATACTATAATCGCGTTTGTAACGCGTCCGTCGGTCTCGCCAGTTGCGCACACATCCTCAAAGGAATGTTAGCTGTGCCAGGCAGCCAAAAGAATGTTGGCTATGCACGCAGCCAAAAGATACCACCTGGAAGCAGCAAAGTTGCATGCTGGTGGATTCCGAAAATGGCTAAACATTTTCACACCGCCACATGAAATAACTAAAAAACACCTAACCGCCCGCAAGAAATAGTAAAAAAACGCCCGTACGAAGTATTAAGAAAAAAAACCTACCAGCCCGCAAGAAGTATAAAAAAAAAAAAAAACTAACCGCCCGCACAAAGTATTAAAAAAAAAATTAACCACTCACACAAAGTATTAAGAAAAGAAAATAAACATAACCGCCCGTACTAAGTATTAACAAAAAAAACAACCCTTAAATCGCTAAACTCCTACAACAGAAACTACCTAACTCTTATACTGCCAAACTCCCACAACGCCAACTAAATAAATGACAAGATTAACCCCTAAACCTCCAAACACTACAATGCCAACTAACTAATTATACTATTAACCCCTATACCGGCAAACCACCACATCGCAATAAACCTAATTAATCCCTAAACCCCCCACATCGCAATAAAGCAAATTAACCTATTAACTCCTAAACCCCCAACCCCCACAATGCAAATAACTAATTTAATTACTATGCCCCCTAACCTAACACACCCTAAATTAACCCTAATTACTACTAAATTACACTTAAAATAAAAAATCCTAACATTAAATTACAAAAAATAATCTAACATTAAAAAAAATAAAAAAGTCTAACATTACAGAAAAAAATAAACAAAATGATCAAAAATAAAAAAATTAAACCTAATCCCTATGAATATAAAAGCCCCCCAAATAAAAACACCCCCTAATCTAAACTAAACTATCAATAGCCCTTAAAAGGGCCTTTTGTAGGGCATTGCCCTAAATTACGATTCAAGAAGTCAATATCAAGAGTACTTAGTCCTCTCTTGGTATAGATATAAGAAAGCCAAAAGTAAGCCAAAAGACTGTCTTAAAAATACATTTTTTTTAAAGCTAAAAAGTGGTACAGGAAGGGTCAAACACGTTTCGTCTGGTTGTACTTTGTCAATGACCCATGTGACACTCTGATACGAATCCCTATTTAAAGGCAAAAAAGGACAAATGTATGCCCTAACATAATCAGAGTGTACACATGTGTTAACAATATGTGTGATTTCAGTGCAGCAATTTAGTATGTTCCATTATATTATTCATCCTTAGGAACATCTAGTTTAAACATAAACATATATCTCTATTTAATAATCTTGCTGCAAAGTTAATCTGTGTACATACAACAAAATCTAATGAATGTCTATTAATAGTATGACTCAATATAATAATTATAATTTCTAAAACAATTTAAAATTTTAAATTTCATTCATCGTTTTTACACTTGTACATAATATAGCATATTAACTGCTTTGATCATTTTGTGACATTTTAAATTAAAGTATAGCAAATAACATAATGTTGCCAAATCAGATAGCAACACTTAAGTAAGGAATGTTACCTATGTACATATGCCCCTAAATAGCAAGTAATGGGCAAAAGATTCAACATGGGGGGCGGAGTCAGCCGGGGACTGAAGCAGTCATGTTTTATCATAGCTCCTCTGTGAATATAGCTAAATGGTCAACTTAGGGCAGCAATCTGAGTGGAAATTGTTATTTCTAGGCTGCCTAACTCATTGGAGTTAAAGAATATCTTATGGATGGTCTGCTGAGACATATGCAAAGCTGGACAGATTTTTCAGCCCCTGATCAGAGATTCAGACACTCGAGTGGCGGCCCTTTTGCTTGAACTTTTCTAAACACCACTGCCTATTAACGTTTGGTGATGGCGGAATACATTCTAATGGAGATAGGGAGTCTCCTGCAACAACACCATATTGCTTTGACTAAGTCCTTGCGGTCGGCCGCTCAGTCCCCAATGCTAGTTGTGCAGCTTCCTTCTGTGGGCACTTCCATAATGGTGACGCAGGGGCTAAACACCGACATGCCTGGAGAGCCGTCTAATAATACGCAACGGGAATGGAGTGATACCTGCACAGAGATGGAACGGAACACTGTTTTGCCTATGAGACAGACTTTGGTGGCTATAATCAACATCCCTATCGCACTGTTTCCTGAACGGTGTGGGTCAGATTCACAGTCTGGGGAGAAAAGTGCAGAGTCAGTGATATTGTCCGCCGGAATAAGCTCAGAATGTAAAGGAACTAACTATAGAAGACAAGGGGGCACTGATCTCAGGCAAGGGGGCACTGTGACTTTATTGCGATGGAATGTGGATCTGTACTCGCTATCTTATAGCCAAATGTATGACTTTCCCTCACTGTTTTCTCTCCAGGATGATTTCAGACGCGGTATCGTTTAGGGATCTAATGGGTCTGGACTCTCACTATGGCTCAGATTGAATGATCCTGGTCAGGTATCTTGGAAGTGCTTTGGTGTTAATGGCTGAAAATTGGCATCAGGCGACTTTCCCTGAGACCCGGATTAGGCTGACATGAGCTATAATAATCCTCCCACGAATGTATTATGTTTACATGGTTGGACATACTGTAGTACTTCTAGGAAGACATTTAATGTTTCGATTGGTGTGTTGTAACGGTGTCCCTTTTTGTCTATTACATTTGTATGCTGTTCCATGTAAATGAGGACCACGTGGGTCAGATTTTTATATATCTGTTATTTATTAAGCTGTTTAGTCCTATAATAGTTGAGCTATTTATATAAATATAAGCCATTCTGCAAAATAGAGTTTTAAACTTAATACCCATAGGATATATTGCCTGCCACACATATTGTTAACTCTTTAAAACAAGGCTTAGTCAGCCACATAATATTTCTGTCTCGGGGTTTGCTCTCAGTTTACATTTATAGATTGCGTGTTTATCTACTATAAACTGTGCACATGCTGCTACACTTATACATGTACTCCCTTGACAAGCAACCATTAACAACTTTTTTGCTATATAATGATAAACCCAACAGCCTTTTTTTTTTATATATAATAAGGTTCTATAACAGGTATGAAAGTCATTTTTTATAGTGCAGTGACCAGACAATTTTATTTAACTTTAATCTCCCGTGATTTGAGCATTTAAAATCATCAGGCTGGTTTATCTCGTATTTCTTGCACAACGAAGTATATTTATGATGGCTAAGGTCCTGGGTTACTGCACAAAGTTAACGTTTTAGTTGAACAATGTTTTAATGAGTTGTGACATGCATGCGTCAGTTATTATTTATCGTAAAGGTTAACTCCAAAGATTGGTAACTTATTTTTATACTGTGCCTTTCTTCGTGCCTGTCCCTCTCCACTTTCTCTTATAATTTTAGCAACTTTACTGTGCATGGTACTTGCCCTCTGATACAGAACACCACTTTACTAAGCCTATTTCCTTTATACATCTAATTAGTGATAAAAGGGTTTTGTCTGTGTATTCCAACCGATTTTATATTAGGTGCACCGCATTAATTTACACTCCTAGTTGGGTATAAACATTAACAGTGCTTATTATACCACTCTCCCTTTGGCTATGGTCACTAATGTCTTCATATGGTACTCCTGCTGTTGGGTGTAGGGCCCGCATCTGACTAGCGGGATTTACTTTTCTTCTTATATGAATATATATATATGATTGTGCAATAATACTGTAGCTTATGTTATACCTTTTTAATACGGATACGGCTGCACCTTTATAATGGAGTAAACGTGATTTGGAACCTGTTTTTCTCCTTTCGCTATTTATTTCATATTGTGTATTTCTTGCATATTGAATGTTTCGGTCTCTAGACTAAAACTTAAAGTTAGCATTAGGGTAAGTTGCCATCTGTTAGTAAGACCAGTAACAGTTGTTTAGTTAAAAATGTGAATTTTGTATAAAATTATCGCTTCCTAGATATATTTTTTTAAATTTTATGTGGATGAGTAAGGCTTTCAAAGTTATCAGAATTTGGATGATACCTTGGTATGTCATAGGATCAATCTCCGCTCCCCCACCTTCCCTTTCCCTTTCCCCTTCCATTTGCCCCCCCCCCCCCTTCCTTCCTTTTTGGGGTGTCCTGGCTCCGTGGAACGGTGTCAGGGGTTCCCTCAAGTGGTTTTCCTTGCAATATACCACAATGTTACCCCCCCTTTTGTATTTGAATATTTCTTAGATGCCCTTTTTTAGGAGGCCTTGCTGTGTTTAGACGTATGCTTGATGGTTTTCTTTTATCATGGGCCTCAATTTGATATATATGTTCTATATTATCCTGGGCCAATTTATGTTCTTTCTGCAATGAAATAGAAAATGTGAGGTTTATTTTTACTAATATACCTGTGATGTAACAGAATTGTTTATTTTTTGTGATTGATATGCTCTCCTTTAATATTTGTATATGACTTCTGCAACTCAGTTGTGTCTGGATTTATGTTTGACGGTTTCTTGCTGCTATGGGCCTCAATTTGACATTTTCGCTCTATATTATTTTAGGTTATCTTATGTTTCTCATGCAATGAGATAAAATAGTAAAAATAAACCTCACATATTCTAGCACAACTGTGGTGTAATAGAACTGTTCATTTTGTGAGCGATATGTTCTCTTTTATTATTTGTATATCACTTTTGTAATTCAATATGTCTGTTATTTTATTTTTCACCTCAATAAAAATTATTAAAACAAAAAAAAAAAAAAAGATTCAACATATTACATATATATATAGCCACAATTATTTTCCTATTTGAAAAAGAAAAATAAGTTTACAGAGATCCATCATTACCATTACTCTACATATAACTTTACATCCCAATCTGAGTTTAATCCATAGGGGACCCTGGTTCCCAATTGGAATATCCAGTATACTTCTTTATGACTAAGTGTCTTCAATCTATTACCACCCCTGACATGTCTGGTCACATGTCGAATACCTTGAAACTGCAAAAAGGTATCATCCCCATTATGATGGTTACGAAAATGAAGAGCAACTGGAGTGTCAGAGTCAATATCTCCAATAGAACGCAGATGTTCTAGAAATCTTTTCTTTAGTAGCCGAGTCGTTTGACCAACGTACTTTATATTGCAAAGTTTACACGTTAATAAATAGATAACGTATTGTGTGTTGCAATTAATGTAATTATTAATTTTATAGGTTTTCTTTTCATCAAAGGAGAAAAAAAAACATCACCAAAAATAGCATGGGTGCATGATGGTGTGAGCCAATTGCCTGTTTTATCACTATGTAACATTGAGGGAGACAATATATTTGATAATGTCCTAGACCTCCTGGTGACAAATTGACATCCATTCTCCAGAATTTTACAGAATGTGTCATCAACATTCAATATAGGTAAAGCTTTCTTGACTATCTCACATATGTGATTGTGTTCTCTACTATGGGTTGTAATGAAAAATGGTTTCTTTTGAAAATCACTATTCCTGCCCACCTTCTTTTTCTTTGATATGAACAGATCTTTTCTGTCCATAGAATCCACCTCTTTGTTTGCTATCTGCAACTGGTGTGCTGAATATCCTCTTTCTAAAAACCTTTCTGTTGTCTCTTTGGAATGTGTCTCATAACATTTTTCTGTGGTGCAATTTCTTTTCATGCGCATAAACTGCCCCTTCGGTATTGCACGTGTTACATGTTTGGGGTGGCAAGAATTTGCTTTTAATAAGGTGCCCTAAGTTAAACAGCTCTTTTACGTTTAAAAAATACTAAGCCCCCCCTAACATTAAAAAAAAACACTCACCAAAACCCAAATCCCTAAAATAAAAAACCCCAAGCTAATTTTACTAAAAATAAATAAATGTAAAATTACAGAAATAAAATGTAAACCTAAACTAATACCCCTATAAAAATAAAAAATCCCCCCAAAATATAAACACCCCCTAATCTAATACTAAACTACCAATAGCCCTTAAAAGGGCCTTTTGTAGGGCATTGCCCCGAGTTAAACAGCTCTTTTACTAAAAAAAAAATACCTAAAAGTAAAAACCCCCACCGACCAAACGCCCCAAAATAAAAAAAAAACTAACACTAAAAAACCCTAAACTACCCATAGCCCATAAAGGACATTTAGCTCTTTACTCTTTTACAGCTGACCGCCGCTCCGGATCCGCGCCTCGGGGAAGACTGCTCCGCGCCGCCTTCACAAAGGATGAAGATAGAAGATGATGGAGCCGCCTGGAAGAAGACCTTCTCCGCCGGACTTCAGGAACGGTGAGTACCTATTTGGGGCTTAGTTTTAGGATTTTATTTATTTTTTAAGATTAGGGATTTAATGGACTGTAAAAGAGCAATGCCCATACAAATTCCCCTTTAGGGGCAATGGGTAGTTTAGGTCTTTTTTTTTTTTTTTTTTTGAGGGGGTTGATTGGTTGGGGGGTTACTGTTAGGGGGTAATTGGTAAAAATGTTTTAAGTAAAAACATAAATTATGCTTACCTGATAATTTTCTGCACAGCTGCATTGATTAATTTTGGGAAATAAGAACCTGGCCACCAGGAGGAGGCAAAGACACCCCAGCCAAAGGCTTAAATACTCCTCCCACTCCCCTCATCCCCCAGTCATTCTGCCGATGAACAAGGAACAGTATATCAAGGTGAAAAGGTGCCAGAAGAATAAAAATGCAGACACCCCACATAAAAAATACGGGTGGGGAGCTGTGGAAGAAAAGAAAATTTTCAGGTAAGCATAATTTATGTTTTTCTTCATAAATGGAAAGAGTCCACAGCTGCAGTCATTAATTTTGGGAAAACAATACCCAAGCTTTATAGGACACTGAATGCCAAGACGGTAGGGTACAAGAGATAGCCCATTCTGAGGGCACCAGGCCTGAAACCACTACCCAACAAAACCCTGCATCGTCCAAAGCCGAGAACATAGAAAGAAAAAAGCCCCCAAAACACTGACCAACAGATAGTCCGGAGCCTAGCTAGAGACCGCAAAAATAGACCCACTGAGCCAACAGTCCTCCAGGACACCGTCGTACAGCGGTTGGTCCCTATCACACACCCTTTACTAGAGAAGGGAACACCAGCCCAGCACTCCCAAAGGGACAGGGCAAGAAAAATTCAAAGGAAATCGAAAGGACACCTAAAATTCCGTAAAGGAAGACCCCTAGAACAAGCCCAGCTCATAAAGACCCAAATTGGTCCAAATCAAATAAGGGGGGGTAACGCCCAGACCAACATACACAAGGTCTAGGACCGGGCATCCAAACAGCGATTTCCACTCTCAACGTCGAGATAAGCACCGAAACAACAACTGAAGAGTTTATCTATAAGTCGTCAGCACTTAGATAATGTAGTATTCTACACAAATACGTGTAGCAGACCCGGACGAGGTAATATCCAAGACAAGAACACGCAGCTGTCATCAGGACGACCCAGCGAGAGAAAACTTTACCAAGAAGTAAAATGCAGTAAAATAAGATATCGGATTGTAAAAACTCCAAGACAGAGGGCACCCTCTAAACATCTCAGCCGCCAGACCGACACATAGGTCCTAAAAGGGGAGAAGTATAGAACCTCAACTAGGCCTATTACACCCCCGAGGAACAACATCTCAGGACCTACTCCGAGCCAGGCCAGCCCAAGCGTCAGTAGGTCCAAAAACAGGGGAACAGAAGAACCCCGGCACCCGCTCACAAAAAAGCTGACAAAAAATGGCTTCAGCCATTCCACCGAAACAGTCTACAAGGCCGAAGACCCTGAAGAATCTAGCAAAGGCCCATCTTAACGCGGAGCCAGCAAGACTCCCTCTGTTCCATCCCCTGAATCTAGGAAAAATCCTAAACAAGGCCTCCATAGGAGAAAAAGCCCCCCCTAAGAAAAAGGGGGCCATTAGAGAGAGAGCACTTGCTCACGAGGCCCAAGGCCACGGGCTGAATAAAAGAGCACTCTCCAACGCATATGAACCTGGAAGGAATCCCCTGAAAACTTAGCACACAGAAGGGTGCAGTAGCTGCAGCGGTTACCCTATAACCCTTTGCCTGCAGAACCGCTAAGCCATCAGGTTACTTCAGCAACCATCCAAGGGAAACCGTTCATTGAGCGTAGGCAAAGCCAAGCAATAGGGACACACAGGAAATCTGGCCAATCGTGACCAAATCTACTAGCCAGCCCAAAGGTCATGGCCCAAATTCCCGGAACTGTGGAAATCCGAACCCGCCCTAGATCCAGCAAGACCGGTTAATGGTGCTTTAGGCAAGGATAATCAAATGACATGTGTTACGAAGAACACAGTCACAGCTTGATTTGAACCCTTGACCTTCAGCTATCAAGGAAGCATAGTTTCCCACTAAGCTATTGTGGGACACCATCAACGGGATCCAAAAGGGAAGATGCTGAGCAAAAGCCTCAGCAACCGGAAAAACCAGGGCGATGACAGGTTCGAGCACCCAATTGTGTAAAACAAACAATATCCCAGAACTTGAAATACCCCGTCTGACATAGAAATCAGACCCACAGGCGGATATTAAGGTAATTTCCAGGAGAACCCGGAGAACGAGAACACCTCGCAAGTCCCGACCCAAGGAAGAGACCACCCCATGCCGAAGTCCAATGCTCCAAAGGAGCTAAGGCATCTCGAACCAGACACTAGAGTCCATAGGCATTCGACTGCCACAAGACGACCAAAGCAAGGGCAAGATCACTCGATCAAAAGCTAGTCTCCACCTCACCATATGAGGCAGAGGAGTACCTGAAACCAAGGGTACGGAGCATCCCCAGATCCAGAAACATCCCAAGCAGAGTCCAAAAGAACTCTCTCGAAGGGAAATTCAGGTCCTCAAAGGAGACCCAACTCACATGGAGGAACGGACAAAATCCAAAGGGTCTCAAGAAGAGAGTAATCCTCTCCCTAACGAAAACCCAGGGCCCCCTAAGGAGATCTAACCCACATGGGAAAGTCCAAAGGACTCACTGACCAGAGAACCACAGGAGGAACACGTCCCACAGGACAATTCCTAGGGCCTCCGAAGGCCAAACCGCCTTAAACCAGCGGTAAAGAGGCGAGAAACCCCCAATCGCCACGTGAGGAGACAACTCTAGGTCCGGAAGGGAATTGGAAGCAAACGGTGTGAAGGAGCGGAACGCCGCTGACCCAGTCAATCAACCTAAAGGCTCATAAGGACTGAAACAATCCTTCCAGCCACACGGACCCACAAGTCCTCGTTAGAATGCTTAGCTGAAACTTGTAAAAGAAAAACAAGAAACACAAATAATAAAGCAGGCACTCGGCGCCTCAACCGGACCAGCCAGGCCGAACAGGCGCCACGTGTCTGAACAGGCCACGAGACAGAAGATCTGAACCCAAGCAGGACCAGCCTCCCTCAGAGGGGAAGAGAATAACAGACAGAGGACTAACATGTACCTTAACAACTTCCGCAGAAGTAAATAGCGAGAATCGATCCCAGAGATAGTACCCAAAGGAAACATATAATCAAACTAAAAGTCATCCTAACCGAATAAAACAAAATATAAGGCAGCCCGTAGGTAAACACCTAAGAAGAAAACAGGCATACCCACAGGACCAGCCAAACGGAACCCTGATCTTCCAACAAAAACTGGGAAGGATCTCAACCGCCGACAATCAGGAGATTACGCCATCCCCACATGTCTAATGAGGTGAACCATTCGAAGCAGAATACTGCAGATTCCCGTATCCATTAAGGATAGGATCCTCTAATAACTCAAAAACGTGTCTGAGTAAAAAACGAAAGGCACGCTATTCTGTAACGTAAGGCACAACACTCAGTAACAGCTACACCCACAGGGAACTGTATAGGCCCTCCCAAGGCCGGGAGACCCGGGACAATCGGGCACGAGCACAAACACAAATAAACGTCTGGGCTTTGCAGACACATAATCGCCAAAGATATGTGGAAGAAAAAACGAGCTCCAACCTCCGGGGGGGGAGGGGGGGAAACAAGGCGCCCTGCAAGGAGGGAGAAACATAATCTGGGTTACCCGCATGTGTAGTAGGGAGCGGTAGGGAACTCGCATCTCAGAGGACAGAACCCCCAGAGGTGGAAGGTTCAGCGGACCCTTGATTCCCCGAGCCCAAGGAACAAGGCGCTGTAATATGGCATATCGAACATAACTGATTGACCTGGGCCAATTCGCATTCTTCCCAAGTCGAAGAATCTGAAATTTGAACAGTCTCAGCATCAGAATCCTCCATAACTGGATAGAGAATATATTAATATGGACTAAAGAAAAAATCTAAACGACACCTGACACCCACAATGGCTGGAGCACTCACCAACTTCTAGAACCAGACACTAGCAGACCCAAATTCCAGGAATGTGGAAATGGAAGATCAGAATGTAAACACTTCCAGTCACAAGGTGAACCGTACAGTCCCAAAAGCACGCCCAACCATAAGGTTGTGTCACTTCCATGACCCCTATGTTCTAGCCAATAGCCCAGATAACACTACGCATAAGCAGATTGAATCACATAACAAACATGATTAAAAATCCCCCTGTTCAATAACCCCCCTCGGGAGATATTAACCCTCGATTCCGAGAACCAAAGGAGCCTCACTGAGGCCCTATTTTTTATACTTAATAAGTCCCGCAGGATCGTACCTTACAGGAAACAATTAAGATACAGTACATTCAGATAAAGTAACATGAAACAATCTTACCGGAATCTACGTACTCGATCGGGTTGATTTCCGACGATTCCTGTCCGCCTCATCAGAGCAGGCGGACAGGGTTATGGAGCAGCGGTCTAAAGACCGCTGCTTCATAACTGCTGTTTCTGGCGAGTCTGAAGACTCACCAGAAACACGGTCCCACAACTCCGTTCGGAGCTTGATAAATGGGCCCCAATGAGTTCAGCCTTTGTGGAGTCTAAACTACAATTTCTCTCCAAGCTGGAGAATCAGAGTCTAAGGGTTTAATGAGCAAAAGAGAGAAATCACACAACGTCTTTGGGGGCTTTTTATGGTCATTATACTTCAATGTGTCTCTTCACATCTAGAACCGTATATAACTATATAAACAACTCCCAGGATAAAATCTGCCTTTCTAACATGATTTGAGGGACCTCACTGTAGTGACGTAATGCCTTACATCATCTCGCCAGAGTGGAGAGCTTTAGATCACTGGTCTCACTGTGTATAGAGAGATAAGATAAGGAGAATTTTGTGTAAATATGGACAGATAAGCCAATGAGGTCTTCTCTCCCTGGCAGGTCAGTCCATTGAATTCGGTTGTGGTTTCAGTTAGCAGAAACAGCTATTTCATATACAAAAAATACCTAAAGTAGCAAATTCCCATACATGCATGGGATATAACAAATTATATAATAAATTATTGTAAACACATTAAGGGAAACAATTTTACAGTACACTGCCCCTTTAACTGTGAGGTTGGCACCTCATTTTTCAGTGCCAATCTCAGAGCCTTACAATCCTATGATTACTACATGCACCATACATTCGCCTGCCAATCAAATAAAGCTTGTGCATGGGGAGCATTCACCAACTAGAGGGAGTGAATGGTAAAATACTTTTTTTTCCCAATTAAGGGTCAGATTACAAGTGGAGCGGTATTTTGCGTTTCCGCTATAGCGAAAACTCCTCTAGAATTAAAATCTTTGCGCTAGTCGGTTTGCGCTGGTATTACAAGATGAAAGTAAACTGTTTTTGCTTTAGCGGTTACCTGACTAGCGCAAAAATTAGAACTTAAATATTGCGTACGGATTCACGTATTCCCCCATAAAAGTCAATGGAGAAATTTTTTTTTGGAAAGAAACAGCCCACTCTTGCACAAACACCATCACATATTCTTATTAGCACTAACCAAACATGAAAATATAAATATTTCATATTCCAATGTTCTTTACGTAACGGAAAATTATCTATATATACAGATATATACAGATATATATATATATAGTAATATATATTTATAAATACTTAGAACATATTATGCTATGTACAGAACATTGGAATGTGAAATATGTACAGTAAATACATAGTTAAAACCATTTATTAAATACTAGTCCTAAAGCCTGTTTACATGGGTCATATTTTGCAGTACAGCGGTCCCACCCCTTGCTCTCTCCCCATCTCTTTTGTGCTCTCTCCCCCTCTCTTCTGTGCTCTCTCCCCCCTCTCTTTTGCACTCTCTCTCCCTCTCTTTTGCGCTCTCTCTCGTTCCACCTTTCTTTTGCTCTCCATTTCCCCCCTCTCTTTTGCTCTCCCCCCCCTCTCTTTTGCTCTCTCTCCCCCCCTCTCTTTTGCTCTCTCTCCCCTTTCTTTTGCGCTCTCTCTCCCCCCTCTCTTTTGCTCCCTCTCTCCCCCCTCTCTTTTGCTTTCTCTCCCCCCTCTCTTTTGCTCTCTCTCCCCCCTCTCTTTTGCGCTCTCTCTCCCCCCTCTCTTTTGCTCCCTCTCTCCCCTTCTCTTTTGCAGTCTCTTTCCCCCACTCTTTTGCTCCCTCTCTCTCATTTGTGCTCTCTCTCCCCTCTCTTTTGCTCTCTCTCCCCCTCTTTTGCGCTCTCTCTCTCCTCCCTCTCTTTTGCTCTTTCTCTCTCCCCCTTTTTTTTGCTCTCTCTCCATCCCTCTCTTTTGCTCTCTCTCTCCCCCCTCTCTTTTGCTCTGTCTTTCTCCCCTCTCTTTTGCCCTCTCTCTCCATCCCTCTCTTTGCTCTCTCTCCATCCCTCTCTTTGCTCTCTCTCCATCCCTCTCTTTTGCTCTCGCCCCCCCCCTCTCTTTTGCTCTCTCTCTTCCCTCTCTTTTGCTCTCCATCATCTCTTTTGCTCTCTCTCTCCATCCCTCTCTTTTGCTCTCCATCATCTCTTTTACTCTCTCTCCATCCCTCTCTTTTGCTCTTTCTCCATCCCTCTCTTTTGCTCTTTCCCCTCTCTTTTGCTCTCTCTCTACATCCCTCTCTTTTGCTCTCTCTCCCCCTCTCTTTTTTCCTCTCTCTCTCTCTCTCTCTCTCTCTCTCTCCCTCTCTATTGCTCTCTCCCCCTCTCTTTTGTTCTCTCTCCCCTCTCTTTTGCTCTTTCCCCTCTCTTTTGCTCTCTCTTCCCCCTCTCTTTTGCTCTTTCCCCTCTCTTTTGCTCTCTCTCTTCCCCTCTCTATTGCTCTCTCTCCACCCTCTTTTTTGCTCTCTCTCCCCCCACTCTCCCCCTCACTTCTTTTGCTCTCTCTCCCCCTCTCTTTTGCTCTCTCTCTTTCCCCCTCTTATTTTCTCTTTCCTCCTCTCTTTCGCTCACTTTCCTCTCTCTTTTTCTCGCTCTTCCCTCTATTTTGCTCTCTCTCCCCTCTCTCTTCTGCTCTTTCCTATCTCTTTTTGTCTCTCCCCCTCTCTTTATATTCCTCTCCTCTCTCACGCCGACCACGCCCGGTCACACCCACGCTCACGTTCAGCCACACCTACTTTCGCCCCACCGCCGCAAACAGCATGTCAGGTAAGGCCAGTTGTGTTTGTCCTCCTGCTGTCTCTACTGCATATGACAGCTTCGAACAAACACACTTGGCCTTTTATATTATAGGATGAATATTGCATGTATATGTTTTTTTCATGTTTTCCTCTACTTAACAGAAGAAGGCTCTACTGAAGTTATATATGACTATATATGTATACATATAGATTTATGTATTTATACGTGTATATATGTCTGTAAATACATATATACACATATAAATACATATGTACACACATATATAGACATACATATATACATAGATATACATCTTTAGACATTTTTTTTCTAACACCCGAGATCTCATATCTTTGAGCCCTTAGAATTTTTAGAACTTTGTAATGTATTTTTAAAGTGTTTTGTGCAACTTTTTGTTTTCACCAAACAGTTAACTACAGCTCTAAAATCGCGGTAATGATTCTAGTGTAAATCACGACTGTGTTCACGAGATCACTTTCAACTTGTAATACCAGGGGTAAACGATTGCGCTCCACTTGTAATCTGGCCTGTTTTTGTCCCTTCAATTACAAATCCTCTACAGGAAGGCATATCTAGCTTGATATCATCAATCTTCTAGAGTAACATGAGCTTGTTTAGTATTCAGTGAATGCCAGAGTCAGTCTTTTGCCCATGCTCAGAAAAGACAGAATGCAACTTAAGTTCTCAGCATGTCTGCTTCCTTATCCAGCTGTGACAAGAGAATTTTTAAATTCTCATTTAGCAAAAAATCTAGTACATTGTTGGCTGATTTTTAAAACAACTTGTTCCTTTTTATGTTTGCTTTGATATAACATATTTGTTTACTAAAGGAGCACTGTTTAATATCCCTTTAATTTACTTGCTGATGCATACTATGTATATATCAACAGAATGTTATATGCCTTTAAATGTGGAGCCCCAGGTTATGGCTGTGTGCACACAACCAGTGGGGAGCAAACCTTATAGGGACATAGAAATCACAATGACATTTTCATGATTACAATGCAAAGTACAATTTTGAAATATTATCAAATTTACAACTTTGTCTTGGTCCCTTTTGTTAAGACTTCGTTCCTTTCCATGGGAATATACTAAGGTAGGCTCAGGAGCGTGCATGTGTTATTGAGCTGTGTTTGTAACAATGGTATAGATAAGCTACAAAACTAGGAGGACATTTACTGTGCCCATACCGGACTGCCTGGCCTTGGCGGGGCTGGAGTTCACTATTATAGGCTGCAATACTCTGCTATATACTATAAGGGGCTTTATACTTACCAGCCCACTGTGGATCCTCTGGGACATTGTGCTCGATAATACATACTTTGGACCTGCCACAGAGCCACATAGTTCTGTGTAGGGCATAGCATCACTCAGTTTCTACCAGTGGCACCATATCTTCTTCTCTTACCACATTTGAAGGCTCCTAACTCCTAAATAATGGAATAAATATCTTCCATGTCCGAAAGCGCCTGCCCTGCGCTCAGTGTTTAATTTCTCAACCTTTGTGTTTGGATAACTTGAAGTGATGGGTCTCTGTTCAGTGCACACTCCTATACCCCACCTGACGGCCATGACTTTTGCCCATACCTCATATTGGTCCTCTTAATACTACCTATCTAGTGGAAGCATGTCGCACTCACAAAAGAGGAAGAACAGACCGCAATTCCCACCCAAGAAGACGGTTATGGACCATTTCAGCCCACCTCAGATCTTCATGCTGCCACTGAGCCCCCTGACTCTCCGGGGTCTGAATCTGCTGACTTTGCTCTATCTGCTCTGAAAAATATACATAATGGCAACCTGGAGACAGTAGTCACCCCTACTTTTATTCTTGACTCTCTCAAATCTATGCTAGATGACCATCACTCATCGTTCTCTGCTAAACTTTCTGCTTCAACTGCCGAGATGAAAAATATCTCCTCTACAAATGAACGCATTGATATGCTCGAAAGAAATTATGAAGATCTTGCTACAGAGCAATCTAATGGGCTGACCTTCTCCCACCACCTCTCAGAATACCTGGATTCTGTTGAAGATAAAATAGCCGACATAGAAGAAAGATCTCGGCGCAACAACCTTAGGATCCGGGGGGTGCCTGAGTCTGTCTCCTCATCGACCTCTAGCCTTATCTCAAAGAACTCTTTCACAGCCTAGCTCCAATAACATCAGAATCTGAAGATTTACTTGATCGAGCCCACCAAAGGGCTTCCCGAGGGGCAGCCTCGTGATGTCATAGTCAGGCTTCATTACGTTACATATAAAGAGAGGATACAGAGAGAGCACTTCCAGAGACTCCCACTCCCAGAGAAATTTCAAAGCCTTCAGATTTTCCCGGACCTGTCTGCATGGACTTTGGAGCAGAGAAAAACCTTTTCAAATGTCACTGCGACCTTACGAAAGAAGAACATCAGCTACCGTTGGGACTACCCGATTAAATTATTGATCTTCAAGGATAATCAGACACACACAATTCACAATGTCACACAGGGTCTTGAACTCCTCAACTCCTGGAACATTGAGAGAACCCACACTGGTGATCCTCAGAGGCCACAGAAACAAACTCGCCAGCTAAGCGCCACAGCGTCTGAATGGACAGCTCTTCCCCAAAGACAACCCAACTCACCAGACACTTAAGTTCCTTGTATATGGACATTCTCTCTGCACTTTCTGGGAGTGCATACACTGCCCAGAACTTTAGCCTTAGGATTCTGGTCCCTCTTTACGGGGACGTTTGGTGGGATTTTAACCTCTCCGGGTTGCTCTACGACATGAGACTGATAAGTATAAGTTGAACTTTGAAGTGGTGCCTGTTTAATATGCCTTGCCTGTTTAATATGCCTTGTTCTATGTATAACTGTTGTTCCTCCTGTTTATTCCACACTAAATTATGCCCCTAGATCACCATAGTGAGTAGGTTGACTAATCAAGGCCCGTGTTCAGATAGCCCCCTTTAGCAGCTAAACCATAGCTTAATTGGGCCACATAGATTCTCAACCCCCGCCATTAAGGAGGAGCAAGAGGTTACCAGATTAACAAAATCTATCCTTTTTTATGCCATCTATACGCATGACATGCCTGTAAATATTTTAGCTCCGCCCTGAGTATGCAACCCCTGTACTATATACATGGTAATGCACAGCTGCGAATACCTGCCTAAAGCACTATATTCGTATGTGGCGCGATTCCCACGAGGGATGTTTTCTCTCAAGCCTCTCCCTTATGTGCCTCCGTGAAGAGCATGTTAAGCTAAATTAAATATATGTTAAAACTTGAATTGTTATTTGTTTACTATACCTCACTATATGACCAGAAAATGTTTAACTGTGTTACCTTTAGGCTGTTTAGCTTCTGTGCTCTTAATGAACCACTTACCTATCTAAACACTATACAGGTATATATCACCTCCTTCTCCTGTTGTGCCAAGGTTTGGTCTAGCCACGTAGTCTATTGACTATGTAGCAAAGGTGGGCAGTTAATAAGTTCATGTACCCAATTATCCTTATACCCTTTTATGCTACTTACAATGCACACCAATTAATGTCTAGTGTCTTGCTTCACCCCCCCCATGCCTTCACCCATGAGCCCACCAATTGAGCATGAGACAGCTTAATTTCAAGATATGATATGTATTGAGACATACAACATTACATACTAGGATAGATCATTTGCTAGATAACTTATCTAGATGTGTACACTAGGTGGCATGAAGGAGGCCTGCAGAACCGTAAGACTGAGACATGGAATTAATAACTAACTTGTGGTTTAATTATTGAGATACCTTTTGCAGGCATTTTTTAATGCCATCTCTAAGACACGGGACTGATAAGAATAAGTTGAATTGAATTGCTACTTCTTTAATATGCCTTGTCGTGTAAATGAATGCTGTTCCCCCTGTTTATTCTATGATTAACTATGCTCCTTGATTAAGATGGCTAGCAGATGAACTACTCAGGGCTCCCCTCAGCAGCTAAATCACAACCTAATTTAGCTACACAGATTCCCAACCCTCGCCATAATGTAAGGCCACGGGGTTATCACATTAACAAAATCTATTCTTTTTGGGCCACATCTATGCATGACAGATCTGTAAATACTTGAGCCCCATCCTAATGAGTATTCAACCTCTGTATTATATACACGACCATGCCCAGCTACGAGTACCTGCATTGTGCTCTTTTGTGCCATGATTCCCACAAGGAATATTTTCTCTCAAGCCTCTCCCCTAGGTGCTCATGCGAAGAGCCTGTTAAATATTTGTTAAAAACTTGAACTTTTAACTGTTTACTATACCTCACTATATGGCCAGGTAATGTTCAATTTTGTTCAAGTTTGTTACCTTTAGGTTTGTTCAACTCCAGTGATCTCAATGAACCAGGTATCTATCCACACACTACCCAAGCACACCTAACATCCTTTTCCTGCTCTGCCACGGCTTGTTCTAGACACGTAGTTTATTGACCTTAGCTATGCAGTATGGTTAGGTGGTTAAAAGATTTACATACTCAGCTATCCTTATACTATGTTATGCTATTTGCAATACACACCAGTTAAGATCTTATGTCACATTTCGGCCCCCACCTATGCCCTTACCCCTGAGCCCACCACTTGAACGTGAGATTATTTGACTAGGATCATCTACTGAACCCTCAAGATCCCCTGTATACACTGTGTGCAGAATTATTAGGCAAATGAGTATTTTGACCACATCATCCTCTTTATGCATGTTGTCTTACTCCAAGCTGTATAGGCTCGAAAGCCTACTACCAATTAAGCATATTAGGTGATGTGCATCTCTGTAATGAGAAGGGGTGTGGTCTAATGACATCAACACCCTATATCAGGTGTGCATAATTATTAGGCAACTTCCTTTCCTTTGGCAAAATGGGTCAAAAGAAGGACTTGACAGGCTCAGAAAAGTAAAAAATAGTGAGATATCTTGCAGAGGGATGCAGCACTCTTAAAATTGCAAAGCTTCTGAAGCGTGATCATCGAACAATCAAGCGTTTCATTCAAAATAGTCAACAGGGTCGCAAGAAGCGTGCGGAAAAACCAAGGCGCAAAATAACTGCCCATGAACTGAGAAAAGTCAAGCGTGCAGCTGCCAAGATGCCACTTGCCACCAGTTTGGCCATATTTCAGAGCTGCAACATCACTGGAGTGCCCAAAAGCACAAGGTGTGCAATACTCAGAGACATGGCCAAGGTAAGAAAGGCTGAAAGACGACCACCACTGAACAAGACACACAAGCTGAAACGTCAAGACTGGGCTAAGAAATATCTCAAGACTGATTTTTCTAAGGTTTTATGTAATGATGAAATGAGAGTGAGTCTTGAAGGGCCAGATGGATGGGCCCGTGGCTGGATTGGTAAAGGGCAGAGAGCTCCAGTCCGACTCAGACGCCAGCAAGGTGGAGGTGGAGTACTGGTTTGGGCTGGTATCATCAAAGATGAGCTTGTGGGGCCTTTTCGGGTTGAGGATGGAGTCAAGCTCAACTCCCAGTCCTACTGCCAGTTTCTGGAAGACACCTTCTTCAAGCAGTGGTACAGGAAGAAGTCTGCATCCTTCAAGAAAAACATGATTTTCATGCAGGACAATGCTCCATCACACGCGTCCAAGTACTCCACAGCGTGGCTGGCAAGAAAGGGTATAAAAGAAGAAAATCTAATGACATGGCCTCCTTGTTCACCTGATCTGAACCCCATTGAGAACCTGTGGTCCATCATCAAATGTGAGATTTACAAGGAGGGAAAACAGTACACCTCTCTGAACAGTGTCTGGGAGGCTGTGGTTGCTGCTGCACGCAATGTTGATGGTGAACAGATCAAAACACTTACAGAATCCATGGATGGCAGGCTTTTGAGTGTCCTTGCAAAGAAAGGTGGCTATATTGGTCACTGATTTGTTTTTGTTTTGTTTTTGAATGTCAGAAATGTATATTTGTGAATGTTGAGATGTTATATTGGTTTCACTGGTAAAAATAAATAATTGAAATGGGTATATATTTGTTTTTTGTTAAGTTGCCTAATAATTATGCACAGTAATAGTCACCTGCACACACAGATATCCCCCTAAAATAGCTATAACTAAAAACAAACTAAAAACTACTTCCAAAAATTTTCAGCTTTGATATTAATGAGTTTTTTGGGTTCATTGAGAACATGGTTGTTGTTCAATAATAAAATTAATCCTCAAAAATACAACTTGCCTAATAATTCTGCACTCCCTGTATATTCCACCTTGCCCCATTCCCACCGAATTCCGTGATGAGGCCCATTAGACATCCACACAAAGATTCTTTTATGCTAAAGTAGAATTTTTTCCCCCCTCGAAAGACACTGTACAATCTCTTCATAATTGGCTTAACGCCATACCGACATACCATCTTGGGAGGTAGATATACAGCGGCCACTCATCCTTACCTCTCCTATACTTCCCTACCCCCATCCCTCTCCTCATGCCTGCGACTAATCCTTCCATACTCAAGTTGCATTTGACACGCTGTGTCTATACTTAATGTACCCTAACCTCCCCCCCATATAAAGTGCCTCTCCTCTGGATACCAATACCGCACCCTTATTATTCCCTCATTTTAAAACTCTATTATAACACCTAATGTAGGACGCCCGCTTTATTTAGCAAAATGAAAAGAGGGCAAAATAAATAATGAAATTATATTATAAAGCGGTTTTACCACACATAACTATACATGTTATTTAAATATCACATGGTGTGCTGATATTCCACTGTAAAATAACGTTTATTAAAAAAAATCTCAAGATGTTTACTGTCCCTTTAAGGAATACGAGAAAGCTTAATTTTCCCTGCTTTATCACATACGAGAATAAACTTGTGCAAAAACATAAATTATGTTTACCTGATAAATTTATTTCCACCGTGGGGAGGAGAGTCCACGGCTTCATTCATTACTTTTGGGAAATAAGAACCTGGCCACCAGGAGGAGGCAAAGACACCCCAGCCAAAGGCTTAAATACCTCCCCCACTCCCCTCATCCCCCAGTCATTCTGCCGAGGGAACAAGGAACAGTAGGAGAAATATAAGGGTATAAATGGTGCCAGAAGATAAATTAAATTTAGGTCCGGCAACCGGAGTTACGAGTGAGAGCCGTGGATTCTCCTCCCCACGATGGAAATAAAATTATCAGGTAAGCATAATTTATGTTTTTCATCTAAAAGGGGAGGAGAGTACACGGCTTCATTCATTACTTTTAAGAAACATATACCCAAGCTTTAGAGGACACTGAATGAAATCGGGAGGGTAAAAAGTCGGACACTAAACTGAGGGCACCACAGCCTGTAAAACCTTCCTCCCAAAAACAGCTTCCTGAAGAAGCAAAAACATCAAATTTGTAAAACTTTGTAAAAGTGTGTAAGGAGGACCAGGTAGCTGCCTTACAAATCTGCTCCATAGAGGCCTAATTCTTGAAGGCCCAAGACGAAGCCACAGCTCTAGTTGAATAAGCTGTGATCCTCTGAGGAGGCTTATGTCCCGCTGTCTCATAGGCCAAGCGAAGCAAGTTTCTCAACCAAAAGGACACAGAAGTAGAAGAGGCCCTCTGCCTCTTTCGCTTCCCGGAATACACCACAAAGAGAGATGTAGACTGTCTGAAATCCTTTGTAGCCTGAAGATAGAACTGTAAGGCCCGAACCACATCCAGATTATGAAGTAACCTCTCCTTAACAGAAGAAGGGTTAGGACACAAAAAGGAACAATTATTTCCTGATTGATGTTACGGTTAGACACCACCTTGGGAAGAAACCCCAAACCGGTGCGAAGAACAGCCTTATCCACATGAAAGACCAGATAAGGAGGCTCGAATTGTAAGGCAGCCAGCTCAGATACTCTGCGTGCCGATGCAATGGCCAACAGAAAAAGAACCTTCCAGGACAGAATCTTAATGTCAATAGAATGCATAGGCTCAAATGGAACCCTCTGCAATACCTTAAGGACCAAGTTTAAGCTCCATGGGGGAGCAAACTGCCTAATAACAGGTATGATTCTACACAGAGCCTGAACAAAAGATTGAATGTCAGGAAGCTCAGTGAGTCTCCTGTGCAACAAGACTGATAAAGCCGAAATCTGTCCCTTTAAGGAACTGGCGGCAAGACCCTTCTCCAAACCCTCTTGGAGAAAAGACGGAATCCTGGATACCTTCGCCTTGTGCCAAGGATATCTGTGTTTCTCACACCAGGACAAGTAAGTCCTCCACATCTTATGGTAGATGCGACGAGTGACTGGCTTTCTTGCCTGAACTAGAGTGTCAATTACACTTTTAGAAAAACCTCTCTTGGCTAAGACTAAGCGTTCAATCTCCACGCAGTCAGCCTCAGGGAAACAAAATTTTGAATGTTGAAAGGGACCCTGTTCCAGCAGATCCCTGCGACAGGGTAGCCTCAATGGCGGAGAGGATGGCATTCCCACCAGATCCGCAAACCATGTCCTCCGCGGCCACGAAGTAGCAATCAGGATGGCTGAAGCTCGCTCCTGCTTTATTCGTGCCACTACACGAGGTAAAAGTGGTAATAGTGGAAAAATGTAAGCTAGGCTGAATCCCCAAGGCACCACTAAGGCATCTATCAGCTCTGCCTGGGGATCCCTCGACCTCGACCCGTATTGGGGTAGCTTGCAATTGAGTCTGGACGCCATGAGATCTATCTCCGGCATTCCCCATCTGAGACAAATCTCCGCAAACACTTCAGGGTGAAGAGCCCATTCTCCCAGATGGAAGGATTGACTGCTGAGAAAGTCCGCTTCCTAGTTGTCCACACCTGGAATGTGGATCGCTGAGAGCGAGCAGCTGTGGGACTCCTCCCACTCCAAAATCCGAGACACCTCACTCATTGCTAGGGAGCTCCTCGTCCCCCCCTGGTGGTTGATGTAAGCCACCAAGGTAATGTTGTCGGTCTGGAATCTGATAAAGCTGAACGACCCCAGAGGAGGCCACGCCCTCAGAGCATTGTAGATTGCATCAAAGTTCCAGAATATTTATCGGAAGGAGAGACTCCATTTTCCTTCTGCCAGTCTGGCACCCAAAAACGGCTCCCCATCCTGCCAGACTCGCGTCCGTAGTCACAATCTCCCAGGACGGTCTAAGGAAGATGCTCCGGACGGATCCACCAAGATAGGGTGTCCCTGGTCCGAGAATCCATGGATATCCGCCGTGATAGATCTGAATGATCGCCGTTCCACTGTCTCAACATGCACAATTGAAGAGGTTTGAGATGGAACCTGGCGAAAGGGATGACATCTATGCTGGAAACCATGAGCCCGATCATCTCCATACACAGAGCCACCTAAGGGCTTGAGTAAAACTGAAGGGCAAGACAGGTGGACGCAATCTTCCTGCGTCGTTGATCTGTAATATGTTCATGGACATAAAGTCTATTATCGTGCCCAGGAACTCCACCCTGTTGCTGGGAACCAGGGAACTCTTTTCTGAGTTGATCTTCCAACCGTGAGATTGGAGTAATAAAAGAAGAGCCCTCCAATGATCCTCTGCGAGGCTGAATGACGGAGCCTGGACTAGGATGTCGTCCTAATAGGGCGCCACAGCAATGCCCTTGGATCTGGCCACTGCAAGAAGTGCCCCCAGAACCTTTGTGAGGACTCTCAGGGCCATTGCCAGGCCGAAGAGGAGGGCCACAAACTGGAAGTGTTGGTCCAGAAACGCAAATCTTAGGAACTTGAAGTGGTCCCTGTGAATTGGAACATGAAGGTAAGCATCCTTCAAGTCTATTGTCGTCATGAACTGTCCCTCTTGAACTAGGGGCAGAATAGATCTGATAGTTTCCATTTTGAACGATGGAACAGAATCGGGCAGAACGTGCCCTCCTTCTTTGGAACCACAAAGAGATCTGAATAGTACCCTAGACCCCTTTCTGCTCGGGGTACTGGTACGATAACACCTAGAGAGGAGAGATCCCTCACACATTCTAGAAAGGCCTCTCTCTTTTCCGTTCTTGAAGACAGGCGGAATCTGCCCCTGGGCGGATGGGACCTGAACCCTATCTTGTAACCCTGGGCGACAACCTCCAGAACCCAAGGGTCCTGAACATCCTGCAACCAGGCTTCGAAGAAGAGAGACAATCTGCCCCCTACTTGGTCCGGAGACCGGTCGGGGGCCACCCCTTCATGCCGATTTAGTCTCCGCTGGCTACTTGTTCTGCTTGGACTTATTCCAAGACTGAGCAGGTTTCCAAGTTCCCTTTGACTGATCCGCTTTTGCGACGGGCTGCTGGCACTGGGCCTTGTCCGCGTGAAAGGGCCGAAAAGTAGATCCTTTAGGCTTCACATTCTTATCCTGCGGTAGGCAAGCTCCCTTGCCTCCTGTAACCGTGTATATGATCGAATCCAATCCTGGACCGAACAGAATCTTTCCTTGAAAAGGTAGGGACAACAGCCTCGACTTAGAGGTCATGTCTGCAGACCAAGACTTTAGCCACAGAGCCCTGCATGCTAAAACGGAGAATCCTGAAACCTTTGCGTTCAGGCGAATAATTCGCATATTGGTGTCACAAATGAAAGAATTGGCGACCTTCAACGCCTTAATCTTATCCTGTATCTCGTTGATGGAAGTCTCCCTCTCGACCATATAACACAGGGATTCACATCAATATGTTGCCACTCCGGCAACTGCAGCTACAGCCGCTGCCGGTTAAAAAACAAAGCCCATATGTTGAAACATTTTCCTTAACATTTTTTCCAATTTTTTATCCATGGGCTCTTTAAACGATGAACTATCCTCAAGAGGAATAGTCGTCCGCTTTGCGAGCATAGAGATGGCACCATCCACCTTAGGGACAGTCCCCCACAGCTCGAGCTGAGAGTCCGGAACGGGGAACAGTTTCTTAAAGGAAGAAGAAGGGGAAAAGGAAGAACCAAATTGCTCCCATTCATTCTTAATAATATTAGCCATCTTTACCGGAACCGGGAAGCTCTGAGGCACCACCCTGTCCTCGTATACCTTATCAAGCTTAGGAATCGAAGTTTCCCCTGGAAGCTTCGGTTCCGGAACCTCCAGAGTAGCAAGCACTTGCTTCAGCAAAAAGCTCAAATTCTCCATCTTAAAGTCAGGCTCTTCCGCTGGAGGATGAGATGACACGGACTCTGACCCAGAAGGAGCCTCCTCCAAAGAGTCGGAGTAGGCCTCATCATTGTATAATGCCTCTGATATTTCCATAGGCGTAGACAACCCCTGGGTCGGGCCGCAATGATACCCTACGCTTGGACTTAGCAGAACGTGGTAAGGCATGGATCACTTTCGATACCACCGTTTGCAGTCGATCCGCAAAATCTGACGGCCAACAAATCTCTCCCATAGGAGTAATAGCTTAAAAAACAAGCACCTTTATACTCCAATGGCCAGGGCACTCACCACCTCCTATGACCTGGACTACAGAAACCGCTTCGTCTCCTATGCCACTGATCAACAGAGGAAGTGAAACTCACACCCGGTCACCTAGGATGCCTCGCAGGACCTCCCCTGCACTAAGGAGAAAATGTGCCAAAATCGTCCGCACAAATACTCCCGGAAGTCAACCTGAAGTTCCACCATTGCCAGAGCCACATCTCGCACATAATGCAGAAATAACACAATAAATATTATTATGTATAAACCCCCCTGTTCAATAATCCCCACACTAGGAATATTAACCCTTGATTCCATAAGATAAAAGGCGCCACACTGTGACCCTGTCTTCTGTATAATCATTATGTATAAAAAATTAAACGATCTTACCAGAATCAACGCCGTGGAACAGGAACACGGCCCTTCAAGTGTGACAGGTAGAAGCATCGCTCCTGACATGGACTTGAGTGCAGAAAGCAGGCAGCGAAACTCGTCAACGCTGATTGCTTGTGGAGCTGTTAATATGAGTCTGGATGGTTTTGCAGAAAGACTCTCCCTGCATCTCCGGACTAACTTTCATTCAGACTCTCACTGAGATGCTGACAGGACTACTTAAAACTCCAGTCCCATTCCGAAGAGTACTACCCTCCATAAGAGACTACGCCGAATCTTCGGCACTTCTCTGCCATCTTCCTGTGACAAAGGCAAAGAATGACTGGGGGATGAAAGGAGTCGGGGGGGGGGGGGTATTTAAGCCTTTGGGTGGGGTGTCTTTGCCTCTCCTGGTTGGCTGGGGTGTCTTTGCCTCCTCCTGGTGGCCAGGTTCTTATTTTACAAAAGTAATGAATGAAGCCGTGGACCCCCTCCCCTTTAGATGGAAAATGTAAATTTTTTGTGATATATATATATATTTTATTAATTTGATCAATTAAGTTCATACCCAAGGTTCAACTGGTGCCAAAAGATAAACGTGTTTTACCTGTAGGGCGTGCTTGCTGGCAGCATACCCAGACGACAGAGGTGCGCCTATAATCCCTGTGACGCTGCTTATCGTTACAATCTTCCCTCTCTTCCTCTCTATCATGTGTTGCAGGACGTGCTTCGTTATAGAAATAGTCCCCACAAAATTGAGATCCATCAGGGAACGAAAAACTTCCAAGTTTGTATCCACAAAGAGTGACCTCTGTGACCGGCCACTGTTATTAATCAAAATATCAATCTGAAAAAGAAGATTCAAAATATTTAGTCTAAATATTGTCATATTTAACTGGAGGCTGCAGCTACTGTCTGTGCTTGTGTGTGTAATGTTATGAGATACTGTCTGTGCTTGTGTGCGTAATGTTATGAGATACTGTCTGTGCTTGTGTGTGTAATGTTATGAGATACTGTCTGTGCTTGTGTGTGTAATGTTATGAGATACTGTCTGTGCTTGTGTGTGTAATGTTATGAGATACTGTCTGTGCTTGTGTGTGTAATGTTATGAGATACTGTCTGCGCTTGTGTGTGTAATGTTATGAGATACTGTCTGTGCTTGTGTGTGTAATGTTATGAGATACTGTCTGTGCTTGTGTGTGTAATGTTATGAGATACTGTCTGCGCTTGTGTGTGTAATGTTATGAGATACTGTCTGCGCTTGTGTGTGTAATGTTATGAGATACTGTCTGTGCTTGTGTGTGTAATGTTATCAGATACTGTCTGTGCTTGTGTGTGTAATGTTATCAGATACTGTCTGTGCTTGTGTGTGTAATGTTATCAGATACTGTCTGTGCTTGTGTGTGTAATGTTATCAGATACTGTCTGTGCTTGTGTGTGTAATGTTATGAGATACTGTCTGTGCTTGTGTGTGTAATGTTATGAGATACTGTCTGTGCTTGTGTGTGTAATGTTATCAGATACTATCTGTGCTTGTGTGTGTAATGTTATGAGATACTGTCTGTGCTTGTGTGTGTAATGTTATGAGATACTGTCTGTGCTTGTGTGTGTAATGTTATGACATACTGTCTGTGCTTGTGTGTGTAATGTTATGACATACTGTCTGTGCTTGTGTGTGTAATGTTATGACATACTGTCTGTGCTTGTGTGTGTAATGTTATCAGATACTGTCTGTGCGTGTAGTAATGTTATCAGATACTGTCTGTGCTTGTGTGTGTAATGTTATCAGATACTGTCAGAAAGCAAATAATACAGATTGGGATGAAACATTAAATTCTTCTCTGTCAAAATGACAAAAAAAAATTGCTCAGCAATGCAACAGAGGCCTCTAGCAGCAAGGTGACTAATGTGTTAAAGGGACAGTCAACACCAGAATTTTTGTTGTTTTAAAAGAGATAACCCCTTAATTACCCATTCCCCAGTTTTGCATAACCAACACTGTGATATTAATGCACTTTTTACCTCTGTGATTACCTTGTATCTAAGCTTCTGCAGACTGCCACTTATTTCTTTTGGCAGACTTGCATTTTAGCCAATCAGTGCTGACTCCTAGGTAACTCCACAGGCATGAGCACAATGTTATCTATATGACACACATGAGCTACCGCCCTCTAGTGGTGAAAAACTGTCAAAATGCATTCACATAAGAGGCGGCCTTCAAGGTCTAAGTAATTAGCATATGAGTCTACCTAGGTTTAGCTTTCAACTAAGATTACCAAGAGAACAAAGCAAAATTGGTGATAAAAGTAAATTGAAAAGTTGTTTAAAATGACATGCCCTGTCTGAATCATGAAAGTTTATTTTGGACTTGACTGTCCCTTTAAGTGCTCTCCAATTTTTCCAGCCAGGTGGCATTATGAAGTAGCTGGATGAGGACAGTGTAATATTTTATAATATACTTGTCCTAAAGTCCGTGTACACGGGCCATTTTTTGTAGTACAGCGGTCCCACCCCTTGCTCTCTCCTATCCCCCCTCTCTTTTGCTCTCTCTTTCTCCCCTCTCTTTTGCTCTCTCTGTCTCCCCTCTCTTTTACTCTCTCTCTCCCCCCTCTCTTTTACTCTCTCTCTCTCCCCCTCTCTCCCCCCTCTCTTTTGCTCTCTCTCCCCCTCTTTTGCTGTCTCTCTCCCCCTCTTTTGCTGTCTCTCTCCCCCTCTTTTGCTGTCTCTCTCCCCCTCTTTTGCTGTCTCTCTCCCCCTCTTTTGCTGTCTCTCTCCCCCTCTTTTGCTCTCTCTCTCCCCCTCTTTTGCTCTCTCTCTCCCCCTCTTTTGCTCTCTCTCTCCCCCTCTTTTGCTCTCTCTCTTCCCTCGTTTGCTCTCTCTCTCCTCTCGTTGGCTCTCTCTCTCCTCTTGTTGGCTCTCTCTCTCCCTCTCTTTTGCTCTCTCTCTCCCTCTATTTTGCTCTCTCTCTCCCTCCTCTCTTTTGCTCTCTCTCTCCCCCCTCTCTTTTGCTCTCTCTCTCCCCCCTCTCTATTGCTCTCTCTCTCCCCCCTCTCTTTTGCTCTCTCTCCCCCCTCTCTTTTGCTCTCTCTCTCCCCCTCTCTTTTGCTCTCTCTCCCCCTCTCTTTTGCTCTCTCTCCCCCTCTCTTTTGCTCTCTCTCTTCCCCCCTCTCATTTGCTCTCTCTCTCCTCTCGTTTGCTCTCTCTCCCTCTCTTTTGCGCTCTCTCCCCCTCTCTTTTGCGCTATCTCCCCCTCTCTTTTGCGCACTCTCTCCCCCTCTCTTTAGCGCACTCTCTCCCCCTCTCTTTTGCGCACTCTCCCCCTCTCTTTTGCGCACTCTCCCCCTCTCTTTTGCGCACTCTCCCCCTCTCTTTTGCGCACTCTCCCCCTCTCTTTTGCGCGCTCTCCCCCCTCTCTTTTGCGCACTCTCCCCCCTCTCTTTTGCGCACTCTCCCCCCTCTCTTTTGCGCACTCTCCCCCCTCTCTTTTGCGCACTCTCCCCCCTCTCTTTTGTGCTCTCTTCCCCCTCTCTTTTGCTGTCTCTCTCCCCCCTCTCTTTTGCTGTCTCTCTTCTCCCCTCTCTTTTGCTGTCTCTCTCCCCCCACACTTTTGCTGTCTCTCTCCCTCCTCTCTTTTGCTGTTTCTCTCCCCCCTCTTTTGCAGTCTCTCTCCCCCCTCTCTTTTGCTGTCTCTCTCCCCCCTCTCTTTTGCTGTCTCTCTCCCCCCTCTCTTTTGCGCACTCTCCCCCCTCTCTTTTGCGCACTCTCCCCCCTCTCTTTTGCGCACTCTCCCCCCTCTCTTTTGCGCACTCTCCCCCCTCTCTTTTGCGCACTCTCCCTCCTCTCTTTTGTGCACTCTCCCCCCTCTCTTTTGTGCTCTCTTCCCCCTCTCTTTTGCTGTCTCTCTCCCCCCTCTCTTTTGCTGTCTCTCTTCTCCCCTCTCTTTTGCTGTCTCTCTCCCCCCACACTTTTGCTGTCTCTCTCCCTCCTCTCTTTTGCTGTTTCTCTCCCCCCTCTTTTGCAGTCTCTCTCCCCCCTCTCTTTTGCTGTCTCTCTCCCCCCTCTCTTTTGCTGTCTCTCTCCCCCCTCTCGTTTGCTGTCTCTCCCCCCTCTCTTTTGCTGTCTCTCTCCCCCCTCTCTTTTGCTGTCTCTCTCCCCCTCTTTTGCTCTCTCTCTCCCCCTCTTTTGCTCTCTCTCTTCCCCTCTTTTGCTCTCTCTCTTCCCTCGTTTGCTCTCTCTCTCCTCTCGTTGGCTCTCTCTCTCCTCTTGTTGGCTCTCTCTCTCCCTCTCTTTTGCTCTCTCTCTCCCTCTATTTTGCTCTCTCTCTCCCTCCTCTCTTTTGCTCTCTCTCTCCCCCCTCTCTTTTGCTCTCTCTCTCCCCCCTCTCTATTGCTCTCTCTCTCTCCCCCCTCTCTTTTGCTCTCTCTCCCCCCTCTCTTTTGCTCTCTCTCTCCCCCTCTCTTTTGCTGTCTCTCTCCCCCCTCTCTTTTGCTCTCTCTCTCCCCCCTCTCTTTTGCTGTCTCTCTCCCCCCTCTCTTTTGCTGTCTCTCTCACCCCTCTCTTTTGCTGTCTCTCTTCCCCTCTCTCTTTTGCTGTCTCTCTTCCCCTCTCTCTTTTGCTGTCTCTCTCCCCCCTCTCGTTTGCTGTCTCTCCCCCCTCTCTTTTGCTGTCTCTCTCCCCCCTCTCTTTTGCTGTTTCTCTCCCCCCTCTCTTTTGCTGTCTCTCTCCCCCTCTCTTCTGCTCTCTCTGTCCCCCCTCTTTAGAGCTCTCTGTCTCTTGGCATCTGGCCCCGTCCGCGTCATGCCCGCCCAGCCCATGCCACACCAGCCCGGCCACGCCCACTCCACCACACGACGCCAGGTCAGTTGGAAGGCCAGGTGTGTTTGTCCTCAGGCGCAGTCTCTACTGCACATGACAGCTTCAGACAAACACGCTTTGCCTTTTATTATATAGGATCATTTTCTGCTATCCAAAGCACAAATTAATTGCATTATTTAACATAAATTTATTTAAAGGGACACTGAACCCAATTTTTTTCTTTCATGATTCAGATATAGCATTCAATTGTAAGCAACTTTCTAATTTACTCCTACTATTAATTTTTCTTCGTTCTCTCACTATCTTTATTTAAAAAGCATAGGTTGGTTGAGAACCTGGGTTATGCTTGCTTGTTGGTGGGTAAATGTCAGCCTCCAATAAGCAAGCTCTATCCATAGTGTTGAATCTAAAATGGGCTGGCTGCTAAGATTTACATTCCTGCTTTTAAAATAAAGATAGCAAGAGAAGGAAGAAAAATTTATAATAGGAGTAAATTAGAAAGTGGATTAAATTGTCATGCTCTACCTGAATCATGAATTAAATAATTTGGGTTCAGTGTCCCTTTAATGATAAATTCTGCAATAAAAATTGAACTTTTTAATATTAGCTCATTTTAGCTCAGTATTGGCTAAAAATTTTGGCCAGGTGGTCAGTAACATCAGTTGGGTGGTGCACCCGCTAAAAAGATCCTGGGGAGAACACACACACACACACACATAAAACCGCACATTTTTATAATATTGTCATACATTAGCAAGAGCAGTATATGGCAGCAGTTTTATAATAATGTTATACATTAGCAAGAGCACTAGATGGCAGCAGTTTTATAACAATGTTATACATTAGCAAGAGAACTAGATGGCAGCAGTTTTATAACAATGTTATACATTAGCAAGAGCACTAGATGGCAGCAGTTTTATAATAATGTTATACATTAGCAGGAGCACTATATGGCAGCAGTTTTATAATAATGTTATACATTAGCAAGAGCACAAGATGGCAGCAGTTTTATAATAATGTTATACATTAGCAAGAGCACTAGATGGCAGCAGTTTTATAACAATGTTATACATTAGCAAGAGCACTAGATGGCAGCAGTTTAATAACAATGTTATACATTAGCAAGAGCACTAGATGGCAGCAGTTTTATAATAATATTATACATTTGCAAGAGCACTAGATGGTAGCAGTTTTATAATAATGTTATACATTAGCAAGAGCACTAGATGGCAGCAGTTTTATAACAATGTTATACATTAGCAAGAGCACTAGATGGCAGCAGTTTAATAACAATGTTATACATTAGCAAGAGCACTAGATGGCAGCAGTTTTATAATAATATTATACATTAGCAAGAGCACTAGATGGGAGCAGTTTTATAACAATGTTATACATTAGCAAGAACACTAGATGGCAGCAGTTTTATAATAATGTTATACATTAGCAAGAGCACTAGATGGCAGCAGTTTTATAATAATGTTATACATTAGCAAGAGCACTAGATGGCAGCAGTTTTATAATAATGTTATAAATTAGCAAAAGCACTAGATGGCAGCAGTTTTATAACAATGTTATACATTAGCAAGAGCATTAGATGGCAGCAGTTTTATAATAATGTTATACATTAGCAAGAGCACTATATGGCAGCAGTTTTATAACAATGTTATACATTAGCAAGAACACTAGATGGCAGCAGTTTTATAATAATGTTATACATTAGCAAAAGCACTAGATGGCAGCAGTTTTATAATAATGTTATACATTAGCAAAAGCACTAGATGGCAGCAGTTTTATAATAATGTTATACATTAGCAAGACCATTAGATGGCAGCAGTTTTATAATAATGTTATACATTAGCAAGAGCACTAGATGGCAGCAGTTTTATAATAATATTATACATTAGCAAAAACACTAGATGGCAGCACTATTGTGTTGTCCCCAGGACCTTTTTATTGGGTGCACCACCCGGCTGATTTTACTGAACACCTAGCTAAAATGATCTAAATTAAAAACGTTCAATGTTTATTGCACAAATTATCATTAAATACATGTATGTTAAATTATGCAATTAATTTGTGCTTTGGATAGAAGAAAACTATACAATATTCTAAAATATTACACAGCTCCCAACCAGCTACTTCATAATGCCACCCGGGTACTTCATAATGCCACCCGGCTACTTCATAATGCCACCCAACTACTTCATAATGCAACCCGGCTACTTCATAATGCCACCCAACTACTTCATAATGCCAACCGGCTACTTCATAATGCCACCCAGCTACTTCATAATGCCACCCAACTACTTCATAATGCCACCCGGCTACTTCATAATGCCACCTGGCTACTTCATAATGCCACCCAGTTACTTCCTAATGCCACCCAACTACTTCATAATGCCACCCAACTACTTCATAATGCCACCTGGGTTACTTCATAATGCCACCCAACTACTTCATAATGCCACCCGGCTACTTCATAATGCCACCCGGCTACTTCATAATGCCACCCAACTACTTGATAATGCCACCCGGCTACTTCATAATGCCACCCGGCTACTTCATAATGCCACCCAGTTACTTCATAATGCCACCCAACTACTTCATAATGCCACCCGGCTACTTCATAATGCTACCCGCTTACTTCATAATGCCACCCAACTACTTCATAATGCCACCCGGTTACTTTATAATGCCACCCAACTACTTCATAATGCCACCCGGCTACTTCATAATGCCACCCAACTACTTCATAATGCCACCCAACTACTTCATAATGCCACCCGGCTACTTCATAATGCCACCTAACTACTTCATAATGCCACCCGGTTACTTCATAATGCCACCCAACTACTTCATAATGCCACCCAACTACTTCATAATGCCACCCGGTTACTTCATAATGCCACCCAACTACTTAATAATGCCACCCGGTTACTTCATAATGCCACCCAACTACTTCATAATGCCACCTGGCTACTTCATAATGCCACCCAACTACTTCATAATGCCACCCAGTTACTTCATAATGCCACTCAACTATTTCATAATGCCACCCGGCTACTTCATAATGCCACCCAATTACTTCATAATGCCACCCAACTACTTCATAATGCCACCCGGTTACTTCATAATGCCACCCAACTACTTCATAATGCCACCCGGCTACTTTATAATGCCACCCGGCTACTTCATAATGCCACCTGGCTACTTCATAATGCCACCCAACTACTTCATAATGCCACCCAACTACTTCATAATGCCACCCGGTTACTTCATAATGCCACCCAACTATTTAATAATGCCACCTGGCTACTTCATAATGCCACCCGGTTACTTCATAATGCCACCCAACTACTTCATAATGCCACCCAACTACTTCATAATGCCACCCAGTTACTTCATAATGCCACTCAACTACTTCATAATGCCACCTGGCTACTTCATAATGCCACCCAACTACTTCATAATGCCACCTGGCTACTTCATAATGCCACCCAACTACTTCATAATGCCACCCAACTACTTCATAATGCTACCCGGCTACTTCATAATGTCACCCGACTACTTAATAATGCCACCCAACTACTTAATAATGCCACCCAACTACTTAATAATGCCACCCAACTACTTCATAATGCCACCCCACTACTTCATAATGCCACCCGGCTACTTCACAATGCCACCCAACTACTTCATAATCCCACCCGGCTACTTCATAATGCCACCCGGCTACTTCATAATGCCACCCGGCTAGCAACATTTTATGTAGAGAACACTGTATCTAGATCTATTTTCAACAAAAAACAACATGAGAATGAAACAAATTTGATAATAGAAGTAAATTGGAAACTAACAAATTGTATTCTATATCTCAGTGTTTTTCAACCAGTGTGCCGTGAGAGATCCTCAGGTGTGCCGCGGCAGACTGACAACAGTGCATCATTTACAACCATGACATTGACATTCATTCACAGACAATCATTATGATTGTTTGTGAATGAATGTCAATATGTCCTGTATACTTTGTAGGAGGCATGGCATGACAGCACAGTACAGTGTGTGTATATATATATATATATATATATATATATATACACACTGTATATATATCCTGTATTAGGCTACAATGTGTGATTTTGTAAAACTTTGGGATGGTGGTTGCCACAGGATTTTTTAATGTAAAAAAGTGTGCCACGGCAAAAAAAAGATTGCAAATCACTGCTCTATCTGAACCATGAAAGATAACAATTTGGGTTTCATGCAGTAAATATATACAAATAATGGACTTTATACCTTAATATCTCAGCAGTCATTGCTTGTTTTTTCACTAAACAAACAAAAAAAAGCAAATAGCAGAATCTAAAATAAATATGCTTTGCCAAATCTCATAAAGATTGTGCAGCGGTGTTTGCTGTGTGTTTGGATAAAGGGTTAAATAAAGAAGTTCATTTTCCTTAGCTCATAACTTTAATATTTAGACAATTTCTTTGAATTTTTTAGCATTTCTAGTTACTAAAACAAAATTAATTTGCACAATCAAACGTTATAAGCGCCTGAAAAACTGTGTGCAGATATAATATACAAGTATGGGGGTAAATTTATCAAGCTGCCCGTGATGCCCCTTCAGGCTCACTGGAAACAGAAGCAGCGGTCTCATAACCTGTAAGCCTGCTCTGAGGCGGCGGACAGAAATCAACCAGATCGAATACGCTCCCTCTGCAGGGGGCGGTATTGCACCAGCAGTTCACAAGAACTGTTGGTACAATGATATACGCTGTCGGCAGCCTGAACTCTTTATCGGAGATTAACACAGATAGCTAAATAGTACAAGAATGATGTTAAAGGGACATAAAACCCACATTTTTTTTTCATTTCATTTTTATTATCACATTTCCTTTGTTCTGTTGTTATCCTTTGTTGAAGGAGCAGCAATGCACTACTGGAAACTCGCTGAACAGATCAGGTGAACCAATGACAAGAGGCATATATGCGCAGCCACCAATCAGCAGCTAGCTCCAAGTACTGTTTTGCTGCTCCTTAGCTTACCTAGCTATTATTTTCAACAAAGGATAGCAAGAGAACAAACCATATTAGGTAATAGAAGTAGATTGGAAAGTTCTTTAACCCCTTAGTGACCAGACCATTTTTCAATTTTCTGGGACCAAGGGTATTTTTACATTTCTGCGGTGTTTGTGTTTAGCTGTAATTTTCCTCTTACTCATTTACTGTACCCACATATATTATATACCGTTTTTCTCTCCATTAAATGGACTTTCTAAAGATACCATTATTTTCATCATATCTTATAATTTACTATAAAAAAAAATATAAAAATATGAGGAAAAAAAACACACTTTTTCTAACTTTGACCCCAAAATCTGTTACACATCTACAATCACTAAAAAACACCCATGCTAAATAGTTTCTAAATTTTGTCCTGAGTTTATAAATACCCAATGTTTACATGTTCTTTGCTTTTTTTGCAAGTTATAGGGCAATAAGTACAAGTAGCACTTTGCTATTTCCAAACCTTTTCCCCCCCCAAAATTAGCGATAGTTACATTGTAACACTGATATCCGTCAGCAATCCCTGAATAACCCTTCACATGTGTATATTTTTATAGTAGACAACCCAAAGTATTGATCTAGGCCCACTTTGGTATATTCCATGCCACCATTTCACCGCCAAATGTGATCAAATAAAAAAAATTGTTAACTTTTTCACAAACTTTAGATTTCTCACTGAAATTATTTACAAACAGCTTGTGCAATCATGGCACACATGGTTGTAAATGCTTTTCTGGGATCCACTTTGTTCAGAAATAGCAGACATATGGCAGAATGCCCCTTTAATTAAAAAAAACCCCAAATAATATCGCTTTACAGGGACACAAAACAAAAAAATGTTTCTTTCATGATTCAGACGGAGTAAGCAATTTTAAAAAACTTTCCAATGTATGTCTTTTGTCTAATTTCCTTAATTCTCTTGCTATCCTTTGCTGAAAACCATCCCTAGGTAGACTTGGCATCCAGCTGCTGATTGGTGGCTACACATATATGCCTTTTCTCATTGTCTCACATGCAGTGGCGACTCTAGGAAAAATATATAGGGGGGGCACATAGGATACCACAGTCAAACTGGGGGGGCACTAATAATTTTTACCACTAAGTCATACCACTGAAAATAAACTAAATAAAAATACATAAATGGGATTCCAAAATACCAGAGTAATGCGGTATGCAATGATACCTTTTTATTGTACTAACCTAATACTTCTGGGGGGTTTTTAATGATTTTTTTAATGATTTTTTTTTTTTATGCTATTGCTTTTGTTTTAATGATTGTTGACCTGACCTGTTTCTGAAGTCAACTTGCAGACAGACCCAATTACCAAGCAGGAAGTAGCTAGATAAAAAAAAAAGTTGGTAATTCATATCATGGTATGTTATTACTAAATAATCCCTTAATTACCCATTTCCTAATTTTGCATAACCAACACAGTTATAATAATACACATTTTACCTCTGTAATTACTTTGTATCTAAGCCTCTGCAGACTGTCCCCTTATCTCAGTGCTTTTGACAGGCATGCAGTTTAGCCAACCAGTGCAGACTCCTAAATAATTCCACGGGAATCGCAACCCAGGTTCTGAACCAAAAATAGGCTAGCTCCTAAGCTTACATTCCTTTTTCAAATAAAAATACCAAGAGAACAAAGAAAAATTGATAATAGGAGTGAATTAGAAAGTTGCTTAAAATTGCATGCTCTATCTGAATTATGAAAGTTTAATTTTGACTTTAGTGTCCCTTTTAATTAGTCATGAAACCCCTGGTTCCTAGCATTTATATGAATACAAGAATATCTGTCTCCTAATTTTCATATACATTTGTCAAGCCTTATAAACATCAGATGTATATGGATATGCATTAAAACGGTACAGCAAACTAATGACAGCTAGAGATAACATGTTACCCCTCAGTCAAAGGAGATTGTTAAAAAAACATGTTTCAGACACACACACACTCATACATATAGACACACACACAGACATACATATATACACACACAGACATATACACACACACACACAGACATATACACACAGACATACATACACACACACAGACATACACACACACACATTAACACACAAACAGATAGACACATACATAACATATCTACACACACACACACACACACACACACACACACACATACACATACATAGATAAACACACACACACAAACACACATATCTATGATGGGTGTCAAAAGGTTCTATTTTTTAGGAAATGTGCTGTGGTTTAGCAGTGAGGGGAGAGGACAGAATAGTATGTTACTCTCTAAGGTCAAATTACAGTTTTTTTTATGAGGGGGGATAGGGGGCTGTGTGCAGAGATCTGGATTGTGCAAGCCCCTCAAGGTATTTAGTAAGATTTATGAAAAGGGCACAAGTTACATATGTATTTTAAAATAGCAAGTACATTAATTAATAATTTTGCATCTTATTCTACAAACTTTGTGTGCAACATCAAGACCTCTGAAGAGAATGGGTTAACTAATGACTGCACTAGCAATATCCGTTTAAATCATTTTAACGGTGCAGTCAGCTATCTGCATTCCAATCTATCCTAACATCATTTACAGCCCATAAACATTAGGAACTCCCCACAGCAAGTAAGAGGGAAATGTTTAACTAAACACTCTGCTGGTGTTACCCTCCTGATTCCAGCAAGGACTGTAACTGTCAGAGGTCTTTCCCGGGCTCACATTTCTGATAGAGAGCGAGGCAGATCAGGCAGTTACAGATCAATGAGCATGCTGGCTGCTCAAACATGCTACTTACTCAGATTTATTTGCTGAGGTGCTGGAATCAGGAGGGTTAACTCACTAGTCTGACAGAGGTCGTTCCCGGGCTCACAGTTCTGTTAGGAGAGTGAGGCAGCTCAGACAGGCACAGATTCATGCACACGCTGCTCAAACATGCTACCTAGATTTATTTGCAGAGGTGCTGGAATCAGGAGGGTTAACTCACTAGTCTGACAGAGGTCGTTCCCGGGCTCACAGTTCTGTTAGGAGAGTGAGGCATCTCAGACAGGCACAGATTCATGCACACGCTGCTCAAACATGCTACCTAGATTTATTTGCCGATGTGTCAGCAGCTTTGTTTTGCTGTTTCGCCACCAGTCACTCAGTCTCACTGCCGGCTGCCATTGGCTGTGTCACAAACAGTCCAGAGACTCACAGTTGCTGCTTGTCACCTCCACCTCAAAAATTGACTGTTGTCAATGTCACACTCACCACCCACGAGCACTGAGTCACCGACCATGCATATTTTCTGCCGTGCCAGCCAGGCTGCCCTCAGAGAGACTCCCGCCATGTCACCATTCCTCCTAAGTTTGTTACCTACCTCACTCTCTCTGTGTACTTAACTCATCTGCGGTGTGCGGTCTCGCCATCTATTATCTCCTCCATTTCGCTGGGTGGGCATCCTCACTCTCCTCTCCCACCTAATGTAGCATGGCTAATTTTCACAGTGGTGTCAAATGTGAGTCTCAATCACGCGGTGGAGCCAGGAAATTCATACCGCATTCCCTCTCAGGCCAGGCAGCGCAGCTGCGCAAGTGTGCTCCGCCTCCACTGTCACCGACATACATTCCCATAGGCTAACTAACACTTCTCCTCCTGACTCAGTCATCCTCCTGGTCCTCCAGAATTAAAAAGTGCCGGGGCTGGCGGGGGGGGCATGCAGGGGGGCAAGCCCTTTTCTTAGGGGGGCAAATGCCCCCCCTAGCCCCCCTGTAGTGACGCCACTGCTCACATGATGTGCTCAGCTAGCTCCCAGTAGTGCATTGCTGCTCCTTCAACAAAGGATATTAACCCCTTAAGGACCGGGCACTTCAGACAAAAACTTCCCTAAAAGACCAGAGCATTTTAAGCATTTTTATCATCACTACATTTAAACAAAAATAGAGCCTTTTTTTTTATTTTACCTATCAAAACTATAGATTTTTTTTAGTAGACAACCCAAAGTATTGATCTAGTCAGATTTTGGCCAAATGCGATCAAATAAAAAAAATTGTTAACTTTTTTACATTTTTAGGTTTCTCACTGAAATGATTTACAAACAGCTTGTGCAATCATGGCACAAATGGTTGTAAATGCTTCTCTGGGATCCCCTTTGTTCAGAAATAGCAGACATATATGGCTTTGGCATTGCTTTTAGGTAATTAGAAGGCCGCTAAATGCCGCTGCGCACAACACTTGTATTAAGCACAGCAGTGAAGGGGTTAATTAGGTAGCTTGTAGGGTTAATTTTAGCTTTAGTGTAGAGATCAGCCTCCCACCTGACACATCCCAAATCCTGATCCTTCCATGACCCCTCTCAAACAACTCTCTTCCCTCCCCACACCCTAAAGGTCACCCCCATCTTAAAGGGACACTGAACCCAAATTTTTTGTTTTGTGATTCAGATTATCAAATTTTCTTCATTCTCGTGGTATCTTTATTTGAAATGCAAGAATGTAAGTTTAGATGCCGGCCCATTTTTAGTAAACAACCTGAGTTGTTCTTGCTGTTTGGTGGATAAATTCATCCAGTAATTAAAAAGTGCTGCCCAGGGTCCTGAACCAACAAAGAAGTGAACAAAGAAAAATTGATAATAAGAGTAAATTAGAAAAAAAAATTGCACGCTCTATCTGAATCACGAAAGAAAAAAATTGGGTTCAGTGTCCCTTTAAGTATAGGCAGAAAGTCTGCCAGTATACAAATAAAAGGGTTTTCTTTTTTTTTTTTACATTTTTTTTTTTTAAATGATATAATTTCTGCAGGGTGGTATTCCCCCTTACCTCCCAAACAGCTCTCTAACCCTCCCCCTCTACCTATTTGCGGCTATCTTAGGTACTAGGCAATTAAAAAAATAAAAATATAAAATAAATATATATATATAACCCATTTTCCTGTAGTGTAGCTGCCCCCCTCAATACCCAAACCCCCTCCCATATCCCTTTTTCTGAAATTATCCCACATGTGATCCCCTCATTTCCCCTCCTCCCCTTTCAATGACGCAGGTTTAAGTTTTGTTTTTCCCCCCTGTTGTGTGGTTTAGCGGTTCCACCCACTCCCACCCTCCTCCCGCGATGGGCCGCCCACCCGTCTCCCTCCTTACGCTTCCACCCACCAAAGATCGGTCACAACTCTGTCCGATGCAGAGAGGGGCCACTCTCTGCTTCGGTAACTCTGCAACTCTATTTCTGCAGTGCCCACTCTTGAGGCATGCAGAAATAGCGCAATCTCGCAATTTTAAGTGAGATTGCGGCAGAGAGAAGCCCAGGACTGCAGCCACATACAGGGTACATCGCTGGTCCTTAAGGGCATAACGACCAGCATCGTACAGGGTACGGTGCTAGTCGTTAAGGGGTTAAGCAAACAAAGCAAATATGATACAAAAAGTAAATAGGAAAGTTGATTAAAACTGCTCTGAATCAGTTAAGAAAAAAAAATAGTATTTCATGTTCCTTTAAAGGGACAGTCTACAACTTAGTCATCTAAAAGTCTTACCTAAGATTAAGCTGCAAATAGCCTCGTGCACCCTTCCTATATCATGCAGCAAGGATGATAAGAAAGTTATTTTTAAAATGAATATTGTTTGTGGCCACTTTGAAATGTCTGCCAAGCTCTGCCCACTGATGACATCACGATCTGGGCTACATCTAGGCACTCTGCTGAATAGCATTGACAGTCTGTTGAATCCAATTAGTGAGCCTTTTGTGATTGGACTCCATATGCAGGCCCGATTGTGATGTCATCAGTGGGCGGAGCTTGGCAGACATTTTAAAGTGACAAGAAACAATATTAATTTTAAAATAACTTTTTTAATGCTCCTGCTGCATGATATAGAAAGGGTGCACGAGGCTATTTGCTGCTTAATCTAAGGTAAGACTTTAAGATGACTAAGGTGTAGACTGTCCCTTTAAGTATGATTTCTCCCTCGCACAAGAGCAATAAAGTAGCAGGTTGGTATTTTAGTTGCAAGCGAAGAGCGCAGCTGATTACTTACTCTCCCGAAGTGCTGCAGGACTTTGTCTGTTGCTGCTTTGTGAGAGTCTGTATTGGACAGATCCAGGGGAACGATAAAAATATCTTTCTCTTCCAAATGGCTCTTTTCTAAATTTCAGCACAAACATCAGTATCAGAATATTGTAACAAAACTTTATTTCCTACAGTATAGTCAGAATATTGTACACTAAAGATCAGTAACAAAATTTTATTTCATACAGTATAGTCAGAATATTGTACACTAAAGATCAGTAACAAAACTTTATTTCATACCGTATAGTCAGAATATTGCACACTAAAGATCAGTAACAAAATTTTATTTACACCATATTGTCAGAATATTGTACACTAAAGATCAGTAAGAAAAAATTATTTCATACCGTATAGTCAGAATATTGCACACTAAAGATCAGTAACAAAACTTTATTTACACCATATTTAACAAAACTTTATTTACACCATATTGTCAGAATATTGTACACTAAAGATCAGTAACAAAACTTTATACCGTATTGTCAGAATATTGTACACTAAAGATCAGTAACAAAACTTTATTTACACCATATTGTCAGAATATTGTACACTAAAGATCAGTAACAAAACTTTTTACCGTATTGTCAGAATATTGTACACTAAAGATCAGTAACAAAACTTTATTTCATATCGTATAGTCAGAATATTGTACACTAAAGATCAGTAACAAAACTTTATTTCATACCGTATAGTCAGAATATTGTACACTAAAGATCAGTAACAAAAATATATTTTATACCGTATGAATATTGTACACTAAAGATCAGTAACAAAACTTTATACTGTATTGTCAGAATATTGTACACTAAAGATCAGTAACAAAACTTTATTCATACCGTATTTTCAGAATATTGTACACTAAAGATCAGTAACAAAACTTTATTTATACTGTATTGTCAGAATATTGTACACTAAAGATCAGTAACAAAACTTTATTTATAGTGTATTGTCAAAACAGCCATGAGCAAAATGCAATTTAACAGATGTGTCCAAAAAGGAAAATCTACAGATATAACGACAAGGAAGTTGGTTTCTTATTCATGCTGTTTCTTATTCGTGAAATTCTGCTTCTTATTCATGGAAGTTGGTTTCTTATTCAATTTTTTTGTCAGACTGCTTTAAATTGACTTTAAAATAAAAAAATAGGTTTTATTAAAATAATAATATGATTCATATAATGTAGTTACACAGACGTGGAATCTCTTTATATAACAATGAGAATTATGTCACCTATGCCAGTGTTGGCATCAATTTCTGTGCCAAAAACACAATTGGGCCAGGCTAAAAACAATTGCATGTCATGGAAGGGGATCTACCCTGTAGATATTCATAGTGAAATCAGTGGCCCAATGGTTATTAACCCTTTGAAAGTATCTGTTACTTATTCAAAAATGAGAATTATATTATCTATGCCAGGGTTGGCATCAATTTCTGTGCCAAAAACACCATTGGGCCAAGATAAAAACAATTGCATGGCATGGAGGGGGATCTACCCTGTATATATTCATAGTGAAATCAGTGGCCCAATGGTTATTAACCCTTTGAAAATATCTGTTACTTATTCAAAATAGTAATATTTGTAGTGGTGCCAACGTATGCCCTTTTTTCAAGTTTGTATATCTAATTTTTGAATAAGTAACAGATATTTTCAAAGGGTTAATAACCATTGGGCCACTGATTTCACTATGAATTTATACAGGGTAGATCCCCCTCCATGTCATGCAATTGTTTTTAGCCTGGCCCAATGGTGTTTTTGGCACAGAAATTGATGCCAACCCTGGCATAGGTGATGTATATCTCGTTTTGAATAAGTAACAGATATTTTCAAAATGTTAATAACCATTTGGCCACTGATTTCAATATAAATATATACAGGTTAGATCTCCCTCCATGACATGCAATTGTTTTTAGCCTGGCCCAATGGTGTTTTGGGCACAGAAATTGATGCCAACACTGGCATAGGTGCTCTAATTCACATTTTTGAATAAGTAACAGATATTTTCAAAGGGTTAATAACCACTGGGCCACTGATTTCACTATGCATATATACAGGGTAGATCCCCCTCCATGACATGCAATTGTTTTTAGCCTGGCCCAATGGTGTTTCGGGCACAGAAATTGATGCCAACACTGGCATAGGTGACATAATTCTCATTTTTGAATAAGTAACAGATATTTTCAAAGGGTTAATAACCATTGGGCCACTGATTTCACTATGAATTTATACAGGGTAGATCCCCCTCCATGTCATGCAATTGTTTTTAGCCTGGCCCAATGGTGTTTTGGCACAGAAATTGATGCCAACACTGGCATAGGTGCTCTAATTCTCATTTTTGAATACGTAACATATTTTTAAAGGGTTAATAACCATTGGGCCACTGATTTCACTATGAATATATACAGGGTAGATCCCCCTCCATGCCATGCAATTGTTTTTAGCCTGGCCCAATGGTGTTTTTGGCAAATAAACTGATGCCAACCCTGGCATAGGTGACATAATTCTCATTTTTGAATAAGTAACAGATATTTTCGAAGGGTTTATAATTAGAATTAGAGCACCTATGCCAGTGTTGGCATCAATTTCTGTGCCCAAAACACCATTGGGCCAGGCTAAAAACAATTGCATGTCATGGAGGGAGATCTAACCTGTATATATTTATATTGAAATCAGTGGCCCAATGGTTATTAACCCTTTGAAAATATATGTTACTTATTCAAAACTAGAAATATTCACCTTTGCCAGGGTTGGCATCAATTTCTGTGCCAAAAACACCATTGGGCCAGGCTAAAAACAATTGCATGACATGGAGGGGGATCTGCCCTGTATAAATTCATAGTGAAATCAGTGGCCCAATGGTTATTAACCCTTTGAAAACATCTGTTACTTATTCAAAAATGAGAATTATGTCACCTATGCCAGTGTTGGCATCAATTTCTGTGCCCAAAACACCATTGGGCCAGGCTAAAAACAATTGCATGTAATGGAGGGAGATCTAACCTGTACATATTTATATTGAAATCAGTGGCCCAATGGTTATTAACCCTTTGAAAATATATGTTACTTATTCAAAACGAGAAATATGTCACCTATGCCAGGGTTGGCATCAATTTCTGTGCCAAAAACACCATTGGGCCAGGCTAAAAACAATTGCATGACATGGAGGGAGATCTACCCTGTATAAATTCATAGTGAAATCAGTGGCCCAATGGTTATTAACCCTTTCAAAATATCTGTTACTTATTCAAAAATGAGAATTATGTCACCTATGCCAGTGTTGGCATCAATTTCTGTGCCCGAAACACAATTGGGCCAGGCTAAAAACAATTGCATGGCATGGAGGGGCATCTACCCTGTAGATATTCATAGTGAAATCAGTGGCCCAATGGTTATTAACCCTTTGAAAATATCTGTTACTTATTCAAAAATGAGAATTATGTTATCTATGCCAGGGTTGGCATCACTTTCTGTGCCAAAAACGCCATTTGGCAAGGCTAAAAACAATTGCATGGCATGGAGGGGGATCTACCCTGTATATATTCATAGTGAAATCAGTGGCCCAATGGTTATTAACCCTTTGAAAGTATCTGTTACTTATTCAAAAATTAGAATTATGTCACCTATGCCAGGGTTGGCATCAATTTCTGTGCCAAAAACACCATTGGGCCAGGCTAAAAACAATTGCATGGCATGGAGGGGGATCTACCCTGTATATATTTATAGTGAAATCAGTGGCCCAATGGTTATTAACCCTTTGAAAATATCTGTTACTTATTCAAAAATGAGAATTATGTTATCTATGCCAGGGTTGGCATCACTTTCTGTGCCAAAAACGCCATTGGGCAAGGCTAAAAACAATTGCATGGCATGGAGGGGGATCTACCCTGTATATATTCATAGTGAAATCAGTGGCCCAATGGTTATTAACCCTTTGAAAGTATCTGTTACTTATTCAAAAATTAGAATTATGTCACCTATGCCAGGGTTGGCATCAATTTCTGTGCCAAAAACACCATTGGGCCAGGCTAAAAACAATTGCATGGCATGGAGGGGGATCTACCCTGTATATATTTATAGTGAAATCAGTGGCCCAATGGTTATTAACCCTTTGAAAATATATGTTACTTATTCAAAATAGTAATATTTGTAGTCGTGCCAACGTATACCCTTTTTTCAAGTTTGTATATCTAATTGTTATATAAAGAGATTCCACCTCTGTGTAACTACATTATATGAATCATATTATTATTTTAATAAAACCTATTTTTTTATTTTAAAGTCAATTTAAAGCAGTCTGACAAAAAAATTGAATAAGAAACCAACTTCCATGAATAAGAAACAGAAATTCACGAATAAGAAACAGCTTGAATAAGAAAGCAACTTCCATGTCGTACAGATATATCACAAGATAGTTGTGCTATTTTCCTATTTAGTCCACTCACTAAAGGTAATATAACAAAGTTACATGAAACTTAGGAGAAACTTAGAAAACAGAAAATCTAGTAACAAGTTTTACAAGCCAGAGAATTATAACATAGCTTGAATGTTAGCATATGTGGTTCCCTGGCAAGTGGGATTAGTCAATTTAGAAACGTGTAAATAGCTTCTGCATGTAACACAACCAAATAATACTTGTGAATGCTCAGTAAAAGTCATAGACTCTAAATGTCACAATTAGTCATATGCACAAGTAGATGTGATGCAAGAAGAACCTGCAGATCGTTATAGAGCCCATGATAAGTTAGCCAAGCAAACAACGGTGCCCAGTAGTATTCATTACATTCAGTTATATCACTGTGTAAATACATGTTAAATGCCACTTATAGATGGATGAGTGACTGTAATTCTGCACAACCTATACAGTAACATGGGCCAGTAACTAGAGTGTGTGCATAGACCTTACCCAGACATGTCTGCTTCACCCTCTGCAGTTCACCTTCTCTTCTGGCGGAGAGGACAAGGGGGGCACCCAGCCTGGCGAGCTGATAACATAACTCCTCTCCAATCCCACTGGAAGCACCGGTCACCCAGACAACCTTCCCAGCAAACTCGTGCTCTGTAAATATATAATGTGCAGAGGTCACACAGTGACAAAGTAAGGTGCCATCAGCTACACACAGGGAAGTACAAGTGCCTACCTGGCGCCCGACCGAAGCGCTCTGTCCACAGCAGGGTGAGATCAGCGTCCGCCCTAATAAACCTAACGAGCTGCACCAGGATATAGAGCAGCAGGCAGCCCCCTAACAGCAGCAACACGCACGTAGGGTCCATATCACTGTCACTGCTGGATAGTACTACTTGTGCCTGCCTGATATGTTACTTCCTGGTTCTGAGAGGAAACGGAGGTGTCACCCAGCAAATCCCCTCCTATTCAGCAACAGAAAGACAAAGACAAAGAACATCCACGTTATTGTGTAACTAATGCCCCCTCACTGTAACCTCCCTGTGCTAGTGCCCCTCACTGCAACCCCCCTGTACTAATGCCCCCTCACTGCAACCCCCTGTACTAATGCCCCTCACTGTAACCTCCTGTACTAGTGCCTCTCACTGTAACCTCCCTGTACTAATGCCCCCTCACTGCAACCCCCCTGTACTAATGCCCCCTCACTGTAACCTCCTGTACTAATGCTCCTCACTGTAACCTCCAGTAATAGTGCCCTTCACTGTAACCTCCTGTACTAGTGCCCCTCACTGTAACCTCCTGTACTAGTGCCCCTCACTGTAACCTCCTTGTACTAGTGCCCCTCACTGTAACCTCCCTGTGCTATTGCCCCTCACTGCAACCCCCCTGTACTAATGCCCCCTCACTGTAACCTCCCTGTGCTAGTGCCCCTCACTGCAACCCCCCTGTACTAATGCCCCCTCACTGCAACCCCCCTGTACTAATGCCCCCTCACTGCAACCCCCCCTGTACTAATGCCCCCTCACTGTAACCTCCTGTACTAGTGCTCCTCACTGTAACCTCCAGTAATAGTGCCCCTCACTGTAATCTCCTGTACTAGTGCCCCTCCCTGTAGCCTCCTGTACTAGTGCCCCTCACTGTAACCTCCTGTACTAGTGCCCCTCACTGTAACCTCCTGTACTAGTGCCTCTCATTGTAACCTCCTGTACTAGTGCCCCTCACTGTAACCTCCTGTACTAGTGGCCCTCACTGTAACCTCCTGTATTAGTGCCCCTCACTGTAACCTCCTGTACTAGTGCCCCTCACTGTAACCTCCCTGTACTAGTGGCCCTCACTGTAACCTCCTGTACTAGTGCCCCTCACTGTAACCTCCTGTACTAGTGCCCCTCACTGTAACCTCCTGTACTAGTGCCCCTCACTGTAACCTCCTGTACTAGTGCCCCTCACTGTAACCTCCCTGTACTAGTGCCCCTCACTGTAACCTCCTGTACTAGTGCCCCTCACTGTAACCTCCTGTACTAGTGCCCCTCACTGTAACCTCCTGTACTAGTGCCTCTCACTGTAACCTCCCTGTACTAGTGCCCCTCACTGTAACCTCCTGTACTAGTGCCTCTCACTGTAACCTCCTGTACTAGTGCCCCTCAATGTAACCTCCTGTACTAGTGCCCCTCACTGTAACCGCCCTGTACTAGTGCCCCTCACTGTAACCTCCCTGTACTAGTGCCTCTCACTGTAACCTCCTGTACTAGTGCCCCTCACTGTAACCTCCCTGTACTAGTGCTTCTCACTGTAACCTCCTGTACTAGTGCCCCTCACTGTAACCTCCTGTACTAGTGCCCCTCACTGTAACCGCCTGTACTAGTGCCCCTCACTGTAACCTCCTGTACTAGTGCCTCTCACTGTAACCTCCTGTACTAGTGCCCCTCACTGTAACCTCCTGTACTAGTGCCCCTCACTGTAACCTCCTGTACTAGTGCCCCTCACTGTAACCTCCTGTACTAGTGCCCCTCACTGTAACCTCCTGTACTAGTGCCTCTCACTGTAACCTCCCTGTACTAGTGCCCCTCACTGTAACCTCCTGTACTAGTGCCTTTCACTGTAACCTCCTGTACTAGTGCCCCTCACTATAACCGCCCTGTACTAGTGCCCCTCACTGTAACCTCCCTGTACTAGTGCCTCTCACTGTAACCTCCTGTACTAGTGCCCCTCACTGTAACCTCCCTGTACTAGTGCTTCTCACTGTAACCTCCTTTACTAGTGCCCCTCACTGTAACCTCCTGTACTAGTGCCCCTCACTGTAACCGCCTGTACTAGTGCCCCTCACTGTAACCTCCTGTACTAGTGCCTCTCACTGTAACCTCCTGTACTAGTGCCCCTCACTGTAACCTCCTGTACTAGTGCCCCTCACTGTAACCTCCCTGTACTAGTGCCCCTCACTGTAACCTCCTGTACTAGTGCCCCTCACTGTAACCTCCTGTACTAGTGCCCCTCACTGTAACCTCCTGTACTAGTGCCCCTCACTGTAACCTCCTGTACTAGTGCCTCTCACTGTAACCTCCTGTACTAGTGCTCCTCACTGTAACCTCCTGTACTAGTGCCCCTCACTGTAACCTCCTGTACTAGTGCCCCTCACTGTAACCTCCTGTACTAGTGCCCCTCACTGTAACCTCCTGTACTAGTGCCCCTCACTGTAACCTCCCTGTACTAGTGCCCCTCACTGTAACCTCCCTGTACTAGTGCCCCTCACTGTAACCTCCTGTACTAGTGCCCCTCACTGTAACCTCCTGTACTAGTGCCCCTCACTGTAACCTCCCATACTAGTGCCCCTTACTGTAACCTCCTGTACTAGTGGCCCTCACTGTAACCTCCTGTACTAGTGCCCCTCACTGTAACCGCCCTGTACTAGTTCCCCTCACTGTAACCTCCCTGTACTAGTGCCTCTCACTGTAACCTCCCGTACTAGTGCTCCTCACTGTAACCTCCCTGTACTAGTGCCCCTCACTGTAACCTCCTGTACTAGTGCCCCTCACTGTAACCGCCTGTACTAGTGCCTCTCACTGTAACCTCCTGTACTAGTGCCCCTCACTGTAACCTCCTGTACTAGTGCCCTTCACTGTAACCTCCCTGTACTAGTGCCTCTCACTGTAACCGCCTGTACTAGTGCCCCTCACTGTAACCTCCCTGTACTAGTGCCCCTCACTGTAACCTCCCTGTACTAGTGCCCCTCACTGTAACCTCCCTGTACTAGTGCCTCTCACTGTAACCTCCTGTACTAGTGCCCCTCACTGTAACCTCCTGTACTAGTGCCCCTCACTGTAACCTCCTGTACTAGTGCCCCTCACTGTAACCTCCTGTACTAGTGCTCCTCACTGTAACCTCCCTGTACTAGTGCCCCTCACTGTAACCTCCTGTACTAGTGCCCCTCACTGTAACCTCCTGTACTAGTGCCCCTCACTGTAACCTCCTGTACTAGTGCCTCTCACTGTAACCTCCTGTACTAGTGCCCCTCACTGTAACCTCCTGTACTAGTGCCCCTCACTGTAACCTCCCTGTACTAGTGCCCCTCACTGTAACCTCCCTGTACTAGTGCCCCTCACTGTAACCTCCTGTACTAGTGCCCCTCACTGTAACCTCCAGTACTAATGCTCCTCAATGTAACCTTCCATTACTAGTGCCCCTAACTGTAACCTCCTGTACTAGTGCCCCTCACTGTAACCTCCTGTACTAGTGCCCCTCACTGTAACCTCCTGTACTAGTGGCCCTCACTGTAACCTCCTGTACTAGTGGCCCTCACTGTAACCTCCTGTACTAGTGCCCCTCACTGTAACCTCCTGTAATACTGCCCCTCACTGTAACCTCCTGTACTAGTGCCTCTCACTGTAACCTCCTGTACTAGTGCCCCTCACTGTAACCTCCTGTACTAGTGCCCCTCACTGTAACCTCCCTGTACTAGTGCCTCTCACTGTAACCTCCTGTACTAGTGCCCCTCACTGTAACCTCCTGTACTAGTGCCCCTCACTGTAACCTCCTGTACTAGTGCTCCTCACTGTAACCTCCTGTACTAGTGCCCTCACTGTAACCTCCTGTACTAGTGCCCCTCACTGTAACCTCCTGTACTAGTGCCCCTCACTGTAACCTCCTGTACTAGTGCCCCTCACTGTAACCTCCTGTACTAGTGCCCTCACTGTAAACTCCTGTACTAGTGCCCCTCACTGTAACCTCCTGTACTAGTGCCCCTCACTGTAACCTCCTGTACTAGTGCCCCTCACTGTAACCTCCCTGTACTAGTGCCCCTCACTGTAACCTCCTGTACTAGTGCCCCTCACTGTAACCTCCCTGTACTAGTGCCCCTCACTGTAACCTCCTGTACTAGTGCCCCTCACTGTAACCTCCCCTGTAGTAGTGCCCCTCACTGTAACCTCCTGTACTAGTGCCCCTCACTGTAACCTCACTGTAATAGTGCCCTCTCACTGTAACCTCCTGTACTAGTGCCCCTCACTGTAACCTCCCTGTACTAGTGCCCTCTCACTGTAACCTCCTGTACTAGTGCCCCTCACTGTAACCTCCCTGTACTAGTGCCCCTCACTGTAACCTCCTGTACTAGTGCCCCTCACTGTAACCTCCCTGTACTAGTGCCTCTCACTGTAACCTCCTGTACTAGTGCCCCTCACTGTAACCTCCTGTACTAGTGCCCCTCACTGTAACCTCCTGTACTAGTGCCCCTCACTGTAACCTCCTGTACTAGTGCCCCTCACTGTAACCTCCTGTACTAGTGCCCCTCACTGTAACCTCCTGTACTAGTGCCCCTCACTGTAACCTCCTGTACTAGTGCCCCTCACTGTAACCTCCTGTACTAGTGCCTCTCACTGTAACCTCCTGTACTAGTGCCCCTCACTGTAACCTCCTGTACTAGTGCCCCTCACTGTAACCTCCCTGTACTAGTGCCCCTCACTGTAACCTCCCTGTACTAGTGCCCCTCACTGTAACCTCCTGTACTAGTGCCCCTCACTGTAACCTCCTGTACTAGTGCCCCTCACTGTAACCTCCTGTACTAGTGCCCCTCACTGTAACCTCCTGTACTAGTGCCCCTCACTGTAACCTCCCTGTACTAGTGCCCCTCACTGTAACCTCCTGTACTAGTGCCCCTCACTGTAACCTCCTGTACTAGTGCCCCTCACTGTAACCTCCTGTACTAGTGCCCCTCACTGTAACCTCCTGTACTAGTGCCCCTCACTGTAACCTCCTGTACTAGTGCCTCTCACTGTAACCTCCTGTACTAGTGCCCCTCACTGTAACCTCCTGTACTAGTGCCCCTCACTGTAACCTCCCTGTACTAGTGCCCCTCACTGTAACCTCCTGTACTAGTGCCCCTCACTGTAACCTCCTGTACTAGTGCCCCTCACTGTAACCTCCTGTACTAGTGCCCCTCACTGTAACCTCCTGTACTAGTGCCCCTCACTGTAACCTCCTGTACTAGTGCCCCTCACTGTAACCTCCTGTACTAGTGCCCCTCACTGTAACCTCCTGTACTAGTGCCCCTCACTGTAACCTCCTGTACTAGTGCCCCTCACTGTAACCTCCTGTACTAGTGCCCCTCACTGTAACCTCCCTGTACTAGTGCCCCTCACTGTAACCTCCCTGTACTAGTGCCCCTCACTGTAACCTCTCCTGTACTAGTGCCCCTCACTGTAACCTCCTGTACTAGTGCCCCTCACTGTAACCTCCCTGTACTAGTGCCCCTCACTGTAACCTCCTGTACTAGTGCCCCTCACTGTAACCTCCCTGTACTAGTGCCCCTCACTGTAACCTCCTGTACTAGTGCCCCTCACTGTAACCTCCCTGTACTAGTGCCCCTCACTGTAACCTCCTGTACTAGTGCCCCTCACTGTAACCTCCCTGTACTAGTGCCCCTCACTGTAACCTCCTGTACTAGTGCCTCTCACTGTAACCTCCCTGTACTAGTGCCCCTCACTGTAACCTCCTGTACTAGTGCCCCTCACTGTAACCTCCTGTACTAGTGCCTCTCACTGTAACCTCCTGTACTAGTGCCCCTCACTGTAACCTCCTGTACTAGTGCCCCTCACTGTAACCTCCTGTACTAGTGCCCCTCACTGTAACCTCCCTGTACTAGTGCTCCTCACTGTAACCTCCCTGTACTAGTGCCCCTCACTGTAACCTCCTGTACTAGTGCTCCTCACTGTAACCTCCTGTACTAGTGCCCCTCACTGTAACCTCCTGTACTAGTGCCCCTCACTGTAACCTCCTGTACTAGTGCCCCTCACTGTAACCTCCTGTACTAGTGCCCCTCACTGTAACCTCCTGTACTAGTGCCCCTCACTGTAACCTCCTGTACTAGTGCCTCTCACTGTAACCTCCTGTACTAGTGCCCCTCACTGTAACCTCCTGTACTAGTGCCCCTCACTGTAACCTCCTGTACTAGTGCCCCTCACTGTAACCTCCTGTACTAGTGCCCCTCACTGTAACCTCCCTGTACTAGTGCCCCTCACTGTAACCTCCTGTACTAGTGCCCCTCACTGTAACCTCCCTGTACTAGTGCCCCTCACTGTAACCTCCCTGTACTAGTGCCCCTCACTGTAACCTCTCCTGTACTAGTGCCCCTCACTGTAACCTCCTGTACTAGTGCCCCTCACTGTAACCTCCCCTGTAGTAGTGCCCCTCACTGTAACCTCCTGTACTAGTGCCCCTCACTGTAACCTCCCTGTACTAGTGCCCCTCACTGTAACCTCCTGTACTAGTGCCCCTCACTGTAACCTCCTGTACTAGTGCCCCTCACTGTAACCTCCTGTACTAGTGCCTCTCACTGTAACCTCCCTGTACTAGTGCCCCTCACTGTAACCTCCTGTACTAGTGCCCCTCACTGTAACCTCCTGTACTAGTGCCTCTCACTGTAACCTCCTGTACTAGTGCCCCTCACTGTAACCTCCTGTACTAGTGCCCCTCACTGTAACCTCCTGTACTAGTGCCCCTCACTGTAACCTCCCTGTACTAGTGCTCCTCACTGTAACCTCCCTGTACTAGTGCCCCTCACTGTAACCTCCTGTACTAGTGCCCCTCACTGTAACCTCCTGTACTAGTGCCCCTCACTGTAACCTCCTGTACTAGTGCCCCTCACTGTAACCGCCTGTACTAGTGCCCCTCACTGTAACCTCCTGTACTAGTGCCCCTCACTGTAACCTCCTGTACTAGTGCCCCTCACTGTAACCTCCTGTACTAGTGCCCCTCACTCTAACCTCCTGTACTAGTGCCCCTCACTGTAACCTCCTGTACTAGTGCCTCTCACTGTAACCTCCTGTACTAGTGCCCCTCACTGTAACCTCCTGTACTAGTGCCCCTCACTGTAACCTCCTGTACTAGTGCCCCTCACTTTAACCTCCCTGTACTAGTGCCTCTCACTGTAACCTCCTGTACTAGTACCCCTCACTGTAACCTCCTGTACTAGTGCCCCTCACTGTAACCTCCTGTACTAGTGCCCCTCACTGTAACCTCCCTGTACTAGTGCTCCTCACTGTAACCTCCTGTACTAGTGCCCCTCACTGTAACCTCCTGTACTAGTGCCCCTCACTGTAACCTCCTGTACTAGTGCTCCTCACTGTAACCTCCCTGTACTAGTGCCCCTCACTGTAACCTCCTGTACTAGTGCCCCTCACTGTAACCTCCTGTACTAGTGCCCCTCACTGTAACCTCCCTGTACTAGTGCCCCTCACTGTAACCTCCCTGTACTAGTGCCCCTCACTGTAACCTCCTGTACTAGTGCCTCTCACTGTAACCTCTCCTGTAGTAGTGCCCCTCACTGTAACCTCCCTGTACTAGTGCCCCTCACTGTAACCTCTCCTGTAGTAGTGCCCCTCACTGTAACCTCCCTGTACTAGTGCCCCTCACTGTAACCTCCCTGTACTAGTGCCCCTCACTGTAACCTCTCCTGTAGTAGTGCCCCTCACTGTAACCTCCCTGTACTATTGCCCCTCACTATAACCTCCTGTACTAGTGCCTCTCACTGTAACCTCCTGTACTAGTGCCCCTCACTGCAACCTCCCTGTACTAGTGCCCCTCACTGTAACCTCCCTGTACTAGTGCCCCTCACTGTAACCTCCTGTACTAGTGCTTCTCACTGTAACCTCCTGTACTAGTGCCCCTCACTGTAACCTCCTGTACTAGTGCCCCTCACTGTAACCTCCTGTACTAGTGCCCCTCACTGTAACCTCCTGTACTAGTGCTCCTCACTGTAACCTCCTGTACTAGTGCCTCTCACTGTAACCTCCTGTACTACTGCCCCTCACTGTAACCTCCCTGTACTAGTGCCCCTCACTGTAACCTCCTGTACTAGTGCCCCTCACTGTAACCTCCTGTACTAGTGCCTCTCACTGTAACCTCCTGTACTAGTGCTCCTCACTGTAACCTCCCTGTACTAGTGCCCCTCACTGTAACCTCCTGTACTAGTGCTCCTCACTGTAACCTCCTGTACTAGTGCCCCTCACTGTAACCTCCTGTACTAGTGCTCCTCACTGTAACCTCCTGTACTAGTGCCTCTCACTGTAACCTCCTGTACTAGTGCCTCTCACTGTAACTTCCCTGTACTAGTGCCCCTCACTGTAACCTCCTGTACTAGTGCCCCTCACTGTAACCTCCTGTACTGGTGCCCCTCACTGTAACCTCCCTGTACTAGTGCCCCTCACTGTAACCTCCTGTACTAGTGCCTCTCACTGTAACCTCCTGTACTAGTGCTCCTCACTGTAACCTCCTGTACTAGTGCCCCTCACTGTAACCTCCTGTACTAGTGCCTCTCACTGTAACCTCCCTGTACTCATGCCCCTCACTGTAACCTCCTGTACTAGTGCCTCTCACTGTAACCTCCTGTACTAGTGCCCCTCACTGTAACCTCCTGTACTAGTGCCCCTCACTGTAACCTCCTGTACTACTGCCCCTCACTGTGACCTCCTGTACTAGTGCCCCTCACTGTAACCTCCTGTACTAGTGCCCCTCACCTTAACCTCCCTGTACTAGTGCCTCTCACTGTAACCTCCTGTACTAGTACCCCTCACTGTAACCTCCTGTACTAGTGCCCCTCACTGTAACCTCCTGTACTAGTGCCCCTCACTGTAACCTCCCTGTACTAGTGCCCCTCACTGTAACCTCCTGTACTAGTGCCTCTCACTGTAACCTCCTGTACTAGTGCTCCTTACTGTAACCTCTCCTGTAGTAGTGCCCCTCACTGTAACCTCCCTGTACTAGTGCCCCTCACTGTAACCTCCCTGTACTAGTGCCCCTCACTGTAACCTCTCCTGTAGTAGTGCCCCTCACTGTAACCTCCCTGTACTATTGCCCCTCACTATAACCTCCTGTACTAGTGCCTCTCACTGTAACCTCCTGTACTAGTGCCCCTCACTGTAACCTCCCTGTACTAGTGCCCCTCACTGTAACCTCCCTGTACTAGTGCCCCTCACTGTAACCTCCTGTACTAGTGCTTCTCACTGTAACCTCCTGTACTAGTGCCCCTCACTGTAACCTCCTGTACTAGTGCCCCTCACTGTAACCTCCTGTACTAGTGCCCCTCACTGTAACCTCCTGTACTAGTGCTCCTCACTGTAACCTCCTGTACTAGTGCCTCTCACTGTAACCTCCCGTACTACTGCCCCTCACTGTAACCTCCCTGTACTAGTGCCCCTCACTGTAACCTCCTGTACTAGTGCCCCTCACTGTAACCTCCTGTACTAGTGCCTCTCACTGTAACCTCCTGTACTAGTGCTCCTCACTGTAACCTCCCTGTACTAGTGCCCCTCACTGTAACCTCCTGTACTAGTGCTCCTCACTGTAACCTCCTGTACTAGTGCCCCTCACTGTAACCTCCTGTACTAGTGCTCCTCACTGTAACCTCCTGTACTAGTGCCTCTCACTGTAACCTCCTGTACTAGTGCCTCTCACTGTAACTTCCCTGTACTAGTGCCCCTCACTGTAACCTCCTGTACTAGTGCCCCTCACTGTAACCTCCTGTACTGGTGCCCCTCACTGTAACCTCCCTGTACTAGTGCCCCTCACTGTAACCTCCTGTACTAGTGCCTCTCACTGTAACCTCCTGTACTAGTGCTCCTCACTGTAACCTCCTGTACTAGTGCCCCTCACTGTAACCTCCTGTACTAGTGCCTCTCACTGTAACCTCCCTGTACTCATGCCCCTCACTGTAACCTCCTGTACTAGTGCCTCTCACTGTAACCTCCTGTACTAGTGCCCCTCACTGTAACCTCCTGTACTAGTGCCCCTCACTGTAACCTCCTGTACTACTGCCCCTCACTGTGACCTCCTGTACTAGTGCCCCTCACTGTAACCTCCTGTACTAGTGCCCCTCACTTTAACCTCCCTGTACTAGTGCCTCTCACTGTAACCTCCTGTACTAGTACCCCTCACTGTAACCTCTTGTACTAGTGCCCCTCACTGTAACCTCCTGTACTAGTGCCCCTCACTGTAACCTCCCTGTACTAGTGCCCCTCACTGTAACCTCCTGTACTAGTGCCTCTCACTGTAACCTCCTGTACTAGTGCTCCTTACTGTAACCTCCTGTACTAGTGCCTCTCACTGTAACCTCCTGTACTAGTGCCTCTCACTGTAACCTCCTGTACTAGTGCCCCTCACTGTAACCTCCTGTACTAGTGCCCCTCACTGTAACCTCCTGTACTAGTGCCCCTCACTGTAACCTCCTGTACTAGTGCCCCTCACTATAACCTCCTGTACTAGTGCCCCTCACTGTAACCTCCTGTACTAGTGCCCCTCACTGTAACCTCCCTGTACTAGTGCTCCTCACTGTAACCTCCTGTACTAGTGCCCCTCACTGTAACCTCCTGTACTAGTGCTCCTCACTGTAACCTCCTGTACTAGTGCCCCCTCACTGTAACCTCCTGTACTAGTGCCCCTCACTGTAACCTCCTGTACTAGTGCCCCTCACTGTAACCTCCTGTACTAGTGCCCCTCACTGTAACCTCCCTGTACTAATGCCTCTCACTGTAACCTCCTGTACTAGTGCTCCTCACTGTAACCTCCTGTACTAGTGCCCCTCATTGTAACCTCCTGTACTAGTGCTCCTCACTGTAACCTCCTGTACTAGTGCCCCTCACTGTAACCTCCTGTACTAGTGCTCCTCACTGTAACCTCCTGTACTAGTGCTCCTCACTGTAACCGCCTGTACTAGTGCCTCTCACTGTAACCTCCTGTACTAGTGCCCCTCACTGTAACCTCCTGTACTAGTGCCCCTCACTGTAACCTCCTGTACTAGTGCCCCTCACTGTAACCTCCTGTACTAGTGCCCCTCACTGTAACCTCCTGTACTAGTGCCCCTCACTGTAACCTCCTGTACTAGTGCCCCTCACTGTAACCTCCTGTACTAGTGCCCCTCACTGTAACCGCCTGTACTAGTGCCCCTCACTCTAACCTCCCTGTACTAGTGCCCCTCACTGTAACCTCCTGTACTAGTGCCCTTCACTGTAACCTCGCTGTACTAGTGCCTCTCACTGTAACCTCCTTGTGACGGACCGCCTGGTACCCCAAATGAGTACATCCGTCAGAACACTTCCCTTGTCCTGGACATCCCTTTAAACAGAGCAATAGCTCCTGGTATCTCCCTTTGACCGCAGTCTAAAGTTATGGAGGAGAACAGATCTGAGGTAACACTCAGTTTTCTGAACACAAAAATGAACACTTTATTTGAAAGCAGCACACATATTTATACACCCTGGCATTCCAGATTTACAGTGCTTCAGGTTACATAGGGAATTGGTTAAACAGTAAAGCAAACATATGAACAATACATCAAACCTCTAACAATTGTCTATTCACAGGTAAAACAGATTAACATATCAAGTTAATTAACTGGGGAAGAAAGTTTGCTCAGACAATCTGATGTTGGGCAGTCTAGTTAACATAATCACACAGGAACACAATCAGTTTACCCAGACAGACTCCTGAGACACAATCAGATTAGAAACGTAAATAAAATAAATCTTATTACAGAATATAATAACAGCTCTTATTAACTATTAAGTCCTTTATGCCCACTTGTTTTATAGAGTCACAATTGCTCCCACAAGTGGCACTCACACCCTGTACCCATCCTGTATTTATGGATACAGGGTGACATGGACATAAGACAGAGTTATGAAAGTAAAAAGAGAGAAGCGCTCAACCTGGGAACAAACAATAGCATAATAGCTTGTTCTATGGCAAGTTATCACCCTAGAAGCAGCCTCTTTTTGCTCAATATGTGCCTTTCACAGAGAAGAACTTTCCTGTAGCATATCAGTCTGATCCTGACTTCACAGTACAATCCAGCACCGAAATACCAGGCAATCCCTCTCTGAACGAGAGAAACGGCAAAACCCCAGACGTACGTTTCGGCCTATTGTGGGCCTCGTCAGTGAGGTGCAGCCATATCCCTCTAGGCACACTGAGCAACGGGTCCATGTCTGGATTCCCGCATCACACTTGGGGAGACTTCCCTAAGTGTCTTAATTTGCATAAATAAAAAGAGAGAAGCGCTCAACCTGGGAACGAACAATAGCATAATAGCTTGTTCTATGGCTAGTTACCACCCTAGAAGCAGCCTATTTTTGCTCAATATATGCCTTTTACAGAGAAGAACTTTCCTGTAGCATATCAGTCTGATCCTGACTTCACAGTACAGTCCAGCACCGACCGTACGTCTGGGGTTTTGCCGTTTCTCTCGTTCAGAGAGGGATTGCCTGGTATTTCGGGGCTGAACTATACTGTGAAGTCAGGATCAGACTGATATGCTACAGGAAAGTTCCCTCTGCCAGCGTGAGGCTGTCATTCCTGTTTTCTGGGGTGCCAGAAAGGGGTGGGCAGAGGCGAACAACACTCTGCCCTGTTGCCTGCTCTTCTGTTAAGTAATCCGCATCTGACACCTCAGAGGAAAAGTCAATTAGATCCACAATCTCTGGGTCCATCTGGGGAGATAACAGGGTGACTAGGGTCCCCATGCCAGTTGTTTGGGTACCTGGGCCGACTTCCCTGCATCCCTACACTCCACATTGGGAGACCGCTATCTCATCCACACCTCCCGGACCAACATCTGTGGATATGAAGTCCACTAGATCCGCTGCCTCTGAAGTGAGTAAAGGACCACTTTCCAGCAGTTCTAGGTAATCCTCCTCAAGGTACCATTCCTGATAGATAAGCCATGTCAGGTCAGGCTCTAAGGCAAGTGCTTCCGATGGCTGTAACAGCTCCTGCCTCTTGCTTTGAATGTCCCAGAATCGATATCTCTCGGGACTGCCAAATTCAACTTTCTCCTCAAATGCTTCCCATAATAAGCCAGGGTAACCAAAGTCAACACCTTCCGGGGGAATAGTGCGTTTCTGCCCTCGACTGCCACCTGTCTGCAAACCAATATAACGCTCTGTACCGATCCTCGAGCTCGACCTCTCTTTGCACCAGACACTTCAGTTCGGCTATCCCCTCACCTGTGAGTTGATCTTTTAGTAAGCAGAGCCGCAAGTTCACCTGGTCCCCGAAGCGCTGTTCTGGGGAGGGCAGGACTTTGCCTCTGCAGCCATACCAATTCTCCAGTGCATCTTCCCACATCTCTAGCTGAATCAGGGCTCTCCATTCCAGGCACATCTCCTCTGGAACTGGCCCTCCTAAAACAGCAAGGGCGACTTTGACTTACCGCTCGAAGTCCCATATCGGAACTTCCCATTTAGAGGTATCTGATCCCAGCATCTCAGCTGTCCTAATATTCTGATACCTGGTGATCTGCTTCACCACCTCGGCGTTCGTTACCCGGACTATTGCTTCGGATGGGTTGGCTCCGTAGATTGACAACCTTCTCCGCACTCTGCTGTGGAATTTTTCCTCTGCATCATCTATAATCATCTGGCTGCAATCCTTCACTGGCTGCCATTGGCACATCTTTATGGAAGAGCCAATCCTGACTTGTTAGTAAAGTAGACCCAGCTAGCCACTGCCATTTTGTTATCAAAATATCCATTGGTTTTTCATTCATTATCAGATTAAACATGCTTAGGGGCAAGTTTGGGGCAGATATGTGGCAGGGTTAGTTTTGTGATGTATGTCATGTGCAAGTCTAAATTGCATTACTAGAAAAACTACAAATCTGTTACTTAAACAAATAACTGATTGGATTTACAAACAGAAGATTCATTCTCATATGGTTAAAGAGGATTTTACTTAAAGGGACAGTATACACTGATATCAAAGATCTATAAACCAATAGTAACTGCTCTAACTAATGAAATAAGACGTCTATCCTGCGAACTTGCACTAGTCACGCCGAGAGAATAACTACAAGCATTCAGGAGTGAAGGGTTTCGTAAGTGCCTTCTAAATCGGAAACTTTACTTTTTTTAAAAAATATATATACAAGCTGTTATAGATTGGACACAGTGCAAGCACTTTTACATTTAACATACAATTTTTTTTTTTTTTTTAGTGTACAATGTCCCTTTAAATGAGCTTTATTAAAGGACCATTAAAGGGATATTAAACCCCCACATTTTTCTTTCGTGATTCAGACAGAGAATACAATTTCAAACAACTTTCCAATTTCTCTTATCTAGTTTGCTTTTTTCTTTTGGTATACTTTGTTGAAGGCGCAGTAATGCACTACTGGAAGCTAGATAAGTGCATCTGGTGAGCCAATGACAAGAGGCATATATGTGCAGCTAGCTCCAAGTAGTGCATTGCTGCTCCGGAACCTACCTAGGAATGTTTTTCAACAATGGAAATAAAGAGAAAGAAGCAAATTATATAATAGAAGTAAATTGGAAAGTTGTTTATTATTGCCTGCTGTATCTGAATCATGAACATTTCATTTGACTTTGCAATCTCTTCAAAATACAGTAGAATTGCATTATCAACAACTACATAATAATAATAATAATAATAATAAAAGACAATGCAGTTCCAATTACTCTGACCTTTAATTGCACATTTGATTTTTTTCTGACAAATTTAAAACTTTACTACAATTTGCCAGCCACATGCATCATGTGACATCAGCCAATCACAGACACTGAGCTCTTGCACATGCTCAGTACACACTGGTGCCTCAGAAAGTACTGGAAGGTTTCGTAAAACTACATGTGCAATCTGAATCATGAAAGTTTGACTTTAGTTGCCTACAACTCTTTGGCCTAGATTTGGAGTTCGGTGTTAGCCGTGAAAACCAGCGTTAGAGGCTCCTAACGCGGGTTTCTTACGGACTCCGGTATTTAGAGTTCAGTTACCGACACTCAAAAAAAACCTAACGCTCACATTTCTACCGACACCTCAGACCCAGTAGTAAACATATACCGACAAAAAAAGATCCACGAATCAAAAAAAAAATATTACACAAACTACACTTACAGTCATACAAACACTACACTATGTTTAATTTTCATATTTAATAATTTTTCATCAAAATACAAAGGATTAAAGTTGCGAGATCTCGGGTGTTAGAAAAAAAACAACACAAATCCATTTTCCCATTGACTTACATTGACACACGGGAAAAGACCCTCATATACCTACATCTAACTAATAACATTATCACAAACATACACTCATCGATGCATACAAACAATATACACCACATGACATACACAAAATATTTATTTATTACAAAAAGAACACAATTTAGTTACTTTTTCACAAAAGCTCATGACGTCATTCACTTTACGAGGAAAACCAGTCTTAGAAAAAAAACAAGAACATATTTTAGAGCCTCCATTGCTCGTGCACGCGAAACCCTCATTTCCCTAACGCACGCAAATAGCGTAGACAGAAAAACTCCAAATACCAGCGCTAGAAAAGACATGATTTCATGCGTTAGACCCAGCTATGATAAATAGATCAAGAAATGACTATTTCCCTATGGTGGATTTATGGATTTTACTGTTTGAATATTCACAACACCATTAAATTCTTTCAGAATTTTATATTACATCAACTACAAATCAACATCACTAGTAACAACATTTTTGTTTTAAAAATATTACATTTAAACGGACACAAAAATAATGTCAACTTTTCAGGATTCACAAACACTACACAATGGGAAACAATTCTCATTTACCTTTATTATTGCATTTCAGTTATTCAACTCATATGCTTGCAGCAACAGCATATCTACATAGGCTTAACACATGATCACTCATGGATGCACATACATTACTTTTAACATTCACTCATACATGTGCATTCAAATGATGGGGGAAAAACACATTACATTCTCTAGAGGAATCACAAAAAACAACATATGGATTTTACTGTACTTTTAACATCATGATTCCATCACCAGAAACCATTAGGAATTACATACAACAAGAACATCAGTACACCAGATTACAGATGTCACTTTATGGGAAGGAACAACAATGCCAGACCGCTATATAGAAGTCAGCATATGTGGGACACAATCACAATATATACGTACATGTACATAACACGCATCACCCATCACGCAACCACAAAGCACACATTTAGATTTTATTCAGCACACAATAACAATGTAGCACAATACAACAACACAATGAGGATTTCAGAACTACATAGGCAGGTTAATAATATCATGACGTCATTAGAAGATTCAACCAAACACATCACAGATTCACGACTGTACCGCCCCTTTAGGAACTTTAACACTCAATACTACAATACAACATATACGTAAACAACTGTTTGGAACAGCATTATTAAGGCGATTTCAATGGGACAATTAATAAATATTGTCAGATCGCAAATCACTTATTGTCACGTGTCAGTCAAGGTCCTATAAATCCCTGTAAAGAGAAGTATAGTTTAAATTATGAATCCAACTGTAGATAAGGTAAAGTTAGTTAGATTAGTATTCCACGTTAAAGATGTAGTTGTGTGGAAGAATTGTTTAATTAGGTGGCAACAGGATATAAATGATTGTTGGAATCATTTATTAATTAAACAATTCTACCTTTGATTTACGGTAACAGTAGTACTAATATAACCTATAGCCAGAAGGTGGCAACATGGTTGGCAGGTTAAATAGTACTAATACACCTGGTGGATATATTTATTAATAATGACAGAGAGTGGATCTCTGTTGATTTTAGAGGCAGTCAATACAGGAGCATATAATGAGTTTAAGGAAAGGTTATATTAGAGCTTAGTCTCTGATTATGCAATGAGAGGTAGCGGTAATGAGATATTGAAATATAAGCAGTTTTAGAGTCTTACCGCAAGAACCGGAGGAAGTGTTTGTGAGCAGCCGTAGGTCCCTGCGATATGGCTGAGAGGCTTGGGAGATCCGGGTAAGAATCCGTTGCACGCTAAGGTAGCGTGTGTTGTGAGTGAAGGCAGAGGCGTCCGGACGGCAAGCAGGAAGCTAGCAGGGATGCGAGTGACGTCACCGCTATTTGCCGATCAAAAAGGAGACGCTGACAGACAGCGTTAGAGGAATGAGAACTGAAGAGGTAACTAAGCTGATAAAACTTAGGAACTTAGATTCCAATTTAGGTTCAAGTTGGCAAGTAATAGAAATCCAGGTTAGCTGTAAGAAACTGACTGTGGAAACAAAAATTACTAAGCACCTAATGATCTGTGGGAGGGGTTTTTATACTGATTAGACAAAGGTATCAGGTAACCTTAAAGGCACAAGAACAGATCATGACAGTACTCCCCCCTCAAAGAGCCACTCAGGGGATCAAGGTTTGGGTCTGTCAGGATGCCGCCTGTGGAACAGAGAGACCAGTCGCGGAGCAGAGAGGTTTGAAGCAGGTTCCCAAGAATCATCCTCATCCGGATAACCCTTCCAATGCACCAAATACTGAAGTTTGCCCCCTCTACGACGAAAATCCTTTATAGAAGCTACTTCATACTCAGGGTCCCCTTCTTGGAGTACTTCAGTAACTGGAGGGTAGTGTTCCATCTCCCGCGTCTGTTTGTAAGGCTTCAGTAAGGACACATGGAATGTGGGATGTATCCGCGAATTGTCCGGGAGGGACAGGGTAACAGCATTCTGATTCACAACTTCTCTAATAGAATAGGGACCTATGTACAAGGAGGATAATTTGCGAGATGGATAGGGTAATCGCAAGTTACGCGTGGACAGCCATACCTTGTCTCCAACTTTATAGTTAGGCGATGCCAGATGTTTTTTGTCATAATAAAATTTATGTGACATTTTAGAGTGAGCGATATTGTCCTGAACAGTAGTGAAAGTTTCGGATATGGTGTTAACCAAATCATTGACCAAGGGGCAAGCACTATCTTGTAAGTCTTCTTGATGGAAAACCGGATGAAAGCCGTAATTAATGTAGAAAGGTGAGAACTTGGTGGTACTATTTACGGAGTTATTGTAGGCAAATTCTGCATACATCAATAAAGAGGACCAGTTGTTTTGTTGGTTGTTAATAAAACAGCGTAGGAATTGCTCCAACCACTGATTAACCCTCTCCGTCTGACCATTGGTTTGTGGGTGGTAAGAGGTACTTAACCGGCGGCGTATTTTCAAGGTTTTACATAATTCAGACCAAAATTTACTCGTGAACTGGGATCCACGGTCTGATGTTATACTGAGAGGTAATCCATGATGTTTTATTACGTGTTGCATAAGAAGTAGGGCTGTTTCTGAAGCAGTCGGTAACTTAGTGGTAGGAATGAAGTGTGCCATTTTACTAAAAATGTCCACAACAACTAGTATAGTGGTAAAGTTAGAAGATTTAGGTAATTCAACTATATAGTCTAGTGCTATATCAGTCCAAGGTCGAGAGGGTATAGGAAGGGGTAGTAATTGGCCGTATGGCTGTCTTTGTTGCGTCTTAGAGACTGTACATATAGTACAAGAATTGATGTAATTGGTAACATCTGTTTTTAAGGTTGGCCACCAAAAATGTCTGGTAATGAGGTCAATGGATTTAGAGATTCCAGGATGTCCAGCTAGAACAGTGTCATGGTAACTATATAGAATTTTCTCTCTTAAGGACTTAGGTACATACACAAGTTTGTCATGATAGTACAGTCCATTAGTATGTAGAGTTACTTGTGTCTTTGGCAATTCTGAATCTGATGTAAGATGTGTTTTTAGTAAACTAGTTATATCTTCTGTGAGTCCTATAATGTTTTCAGGGGGAATTATAGACACTTGTGATTGTGGTGATATAGGTCTATTTGGTATTCTAGAGAGAGCATCTGCCTTTAAATTCTTATTAGCAGGTCTATAAGTTATTAAATAGTTAAATCTATTAAAGAATAGATTCCAACGAACCTGGCGTGAAGTAAGGGTTCTATTGTTTTTTAAAAACTGTAAGTTCCTATGGTCTGTGTATATTAGAATGGGAATGGAGGTTCCCTCCAATAAGTGTCTCCAGTGTTCGAAAGAGGCTTTGACAGCTAGAAGCTCCTTCTCCCCTATTGCGTAATTTATCTCTGATTCAGACATAACTCTTGAAAAAAAGGCAACAGGATGTAAAGGATGTTTCAGACTTTGTCTTTGAGACAAAACTGCTCCAATGGCATAATCTGAGGCGTCTACTTCAATGACATATTGCAATGAGGGATTAGGAAAAGAAAGAATAGGTGCTGTAGTGAACCTGTGTTTCAATGTATTAAATGTATTTTCAGCTTCTTCAGTCCAATGAAATTTGACATTAGACTTTGTGAGATTTGTAAGGGGTTTGGCTAAGTGTGCAAAATTTTTAATAAACTTCCTATAGAAGTTCGCAAACCCCATGAACCTCTGAATCTGTTTTTTGGATGTGGGAGTAGGCCACTCTAGAATAGCTTTTATTTTATTCTTTTCCATATCAATTCCTTCAGGAGTTATGACATAACCCAGAAAAGTGATGTTATTAGTGTTAAAAATACATTTTTCTGGTTTGGCGTATAAGTGGTGTTGACGTAGCCTGGACAGTACAGTGCGAACATGCTTTATGTGGTCTGATTTGTTTTGTGAGTATATGAGGATGTCGTCTAAATAGATTACAACATAGATGTCAAGAAGATCTTTAAATACATCATTTATTAGATACTGAAAGGTGGCAGGCGCATTGCAGAGCCCGAATGGCATCACTGTGTACTCATAGAGTCCGTAGCGTGTACGGAACGCAGTGAGCCACTCGTCACCTTCTCTCACTCTGATAAGGTTATATGCACCTCTGAGATCTAGTTTTGTGAAGTAGGAAGCCCCCTCAAGTCTCTCTATTAACTCGGGAATCAGAGGTAGTGGGTATCTGTTCTTTATAGTTCTACGATTAAGTTCTCTATAATCCACTATAGGTCTAATTGTACCATCTTTATTCTTGACGAAAAATATTCCTGCTCCAGCTGGAGAGGTGGATGGTCTTATGAACCCCTTACGGAGGTTTTCTTTGAGATAATCTTTTAGATAGTCTAATTCGATTTTTGAGAGTGGAAAGATATGCCCACAAGGTATATCTGCCCCGGGGATTAAGTCTATGGGGCAGTCATACTTCCTATGAGGAGGAAGGTTTTCTGACTCTTTTTTACAAAAAACATCACAGAAATCTGAGTATTCGGGAGGTATGTTGTTAGATTCGGTTTGTAAAATGTGATGGCTGGATATACAAGTGTTTTTACAATAATCAGAAGTGAATATAACATCAGAAGTTTTCCATGATATATTGGGGTCATGTAAATTTAGCCAAGAGTAACCTAAAACCAGAGGGTATATGGGAGATGAGATAACGTCAAAAGACATATATTCAATGTGAGCACCCCCTATGGATACTTTAATGGGAATTGTGTGATGTGATATAGGACCGGATGATATTTGACTTCCGTCAATAACTCTAAGTAACACTGGATTTGTCTTTTTTATAAGTGGTATTTTATTTAAGGTTGTGAAATTCAAATCCATATAATTAGTGCTGGCTCCTGAATCAATAATCGCCCTGGATGTTACTCGTTGGTTCTCCCACTGCAAAATAAGAGTGAGTGAGCAGTTGGTATGATTAGGGGTATGAACATTATAACAAGTATTTACAGATGTTTTCTTACCCCTTTTCTGACGTCCCAGTATCGGACAATCTTTTACTGTGTGTTGAGCTGATCCACAGTACATACACAGATTATTTTGTCTTCGTCTGAGCTTTTCTTGTGGATTGAGTGGACCTTTGACAAATCCAATATCCATGGCTTCAGGAGCATTTTGTGGGTGGCTACGTGTGCTTTGTGGTGGGGGTGTAGGAAAAGGTGAACGTCTCAATGTGTTTTCACTAGGACTGCGTTCAGACCTACGTTCTCTCAGACGTCTGTCTAAACTAATTGAGAGGTTAATTAACCCTTCTAATGTCTGAGGCATTTCAACTCTTGCTAATTCGTCTTTGAGTGCGTCACATAACCCTAACCTAAACTGGTTTTTAAGAGACAATTCGTTCCAACCACTATCCTTTGAGAATCTTTTAAACTCAGTGATATAATCCTCTACAGGCTTTTTTAGTTGTTTTAATGCTCTCATACCGTTCTCAGCTGTGAGCTGCTTGTAGGGATCGTCATACAATTGTGACATTGCAGAAAAAAAAGATTCTAAGGATAGTAATATGGGATCATTTGATTCAAAAAATGAGTTAGCCCATATGCGTGGTTCTCCCCTTAGATAAGAGATAGTGGTTAAAACCTTAGTTTGATCTGTGGGGTAGGTGAGAGGTTTGAGTGAGAATAATAGATAGCAAGCATTCTTGAACTCTCTGAAGTGTTTTCTATCTCCATAAAAATGTTCAGGGGGGCTAACATTGGGTTCTACAATGTTTAATGTTTTTTGTTTGTCTGAAATTTCCTTTATGTAAGATTTAAGTGCAGTGTTCTCATGTTGCAAGGTGTTTAATGCCTGTGTTATTGACTCAACCTTGTCAGTTAATGTCTGCACATGGGTTACTATATCTACTGGATTCATGATAGGCTTAGTAATTTATGTCACGTGTCAGTCAAGGTCCTATAAATCCCTGTAAAGAGAAGTATAGTTTAAATTATGAATCCAACTGTAGATAAGGTAAAGTTAGTTAGATTAGTATTCCACGTTAAAGATGTAGTTGTGTGGAAGAATTGTTTAATTAGGTGGCAACAGGATATAAATGATTGTTGGAATCATTTATTAATTAAACAATTCTACCTTTGATTTACGGTAACAGTAGTACTAATATAACCTATAGCCAAAAGGTGGCAACATGGTTGGCAGGTTAAATAGTACTAATACACCTGGTGGATATATTTATTAATAATGACAGAGAGTGGATCTCTGTTGATTTTAGAGGCAGTCAATACAGGAGCATATAATGAGTTTAAGGAAAGGTTATATTAGAGCTTAGTCTCTGATTATGCAATGAGAGGTAGCGGTAATGAGATATTGAAATATAAGCAGTTTTAGAGTCTTACCGCAAGAACCGGAGGAAGTGTTTGTGAGCAGCCGTAGGTCCCTGCGATATGGCTGAGAGGCTTGGGAGATCCGGGTAAGAATCCGTTGCACGCTAAGGTAGCGTGTGTTGTGAGTGAAGGCAGAGGCGTCCGGACGGCAAGCAGGAAGCTAGCAGGGATGCGAGTGACGTCACCGCTATTTGCCGATCAAAAAGGAGACGCTGACAGACAGCGTTAGAGGAATGAGAACTGAAGAGGTAACTAAGCTGATAAAACTTAGGAACTTAGATTCCAATTTAGGTTCAAGTTGGCAAGTAATAGAAATCCAGGTTAGCTGTAAGAAACTGACTGTGGAAACAAAAATTACTAAGCACCTAATGATCTGTGGGAGGGGTTTTTATACTGATTAGACAAAGGTATCAGGTAACCTTAAAGGCACAAGAACAGATCATGACACTTATATATATAATACTACAGATGACAGCCGGAAGTTCTTCAGTATTAGTGCCATTTGAATGGGACGCATACAATATTGACATCTCGGCAATCACTTATATATACAATACTACAGATGACAGCCGGAAGTTATTCAGTATTAGTGCGATTTGAAAGGGACGCATACAATATTGACATCTCGGCAATCACTTATATATACATACTACAGATGGCAGACGGGAATTTCGTAATTATTATTGCGATTTTAAAGGGACGCGTACAATATTCACATCTCGGCAATCACTTATATATACAATACTACAGATGGCAGACCGGAAGTTCGGAATTATTATTGCGATTTTAAATGGACGCATACAATATTGACAGCTCGGCAATCACTTATATATACAATACTACAGATGGCAGACGGGAAGTTCGGAATTATTATTGCGATTTGAAAGGGACGCGTACAATATTGACAGCTCGGAAATCACTTATATATACAATACTACAGATGACAGCCGGAAGTTATTCAGCATTAGTGCGATTTTAAAGGGACGCATACAATATTGACAGCTCGGCAATCACTTATATATACAATCCTACAGATGGCAGCTGTTAATTTATCGTTTACAAACAATATTGCAGCAACATTGATCGATCACATTCGATGCACATTATACACAACTATGCACTTTCATTCATGTTAGCCTGGACGTGTGCTTGTTACTATAAGATCGCGTTTAAGAAATATTGATTACGCATATGAACAAACATTACAAACATGCACTGTATGTGTGATATTTGACACTTTCACATTGAGAATCATTGTTTGAAAATAACATTTCAGCAAACAACAAATAAACGCCCACTGTGAAAGCATTCGCGCCGCTCACATACAAACAGGTGAATACAATCAGCAATCATTACAAAATCACTACCATTGGACTAATTGTACTATAAATCCCCCAAACAACATGGCCAATGCATCACTTGTGATCCACATCAGATCAAGTGCTTACCTTGTTACGCTGTTTTGAAAGATGGATGACGATGACATGGTAGACGCTGCTGGTGCTGCTATTGGCGAACTAGCTGTTGGTCGAATCAGGCAGCCTCGGCGGCTCAGACTGAGATGAAGGGGTCATCTGGTTCGAGGTCCTCGTGTCTACAGGGTGAGACCCACCTTGGAAAACATGAGCGACTTTGAGGTTTTTGATAAGTATCGGCTCGATCGCGAACAGCTCATTGGCCTTTACGATCTTCTTAAACCTCATTTGGAGCCACGTATAAGAATAAGGACTGCTGTTCCCGCCATGAGTAGGATGCTAAGCTGTCTATACGTCCTGGCCTCCGGGAGTTTTCAATCCGGAGAACTGTACATGCATGGCCTGGCTCAAGGTACATTCTCTGGGGTGTTTGATAACTTTCTGGACGCCATGGTACGTATCAGTAAGCAATACATAGGATTCCCACAGAATGATGGTGATTGGAGGCGCCTGAAGCGGGAATTCTTTGATATTGCTCAAATGCCCAATGTCTTGGGAGCCATAGATTGTACCCACATTGCGCTGCGTGCTCCAATTGATGACTCGCCCTTCAGAAATCGCAAACATTTTCATAGCCTCAACGTGCAGTATGTTTGTGACGCACAGATGAGGATTATGCATGTGTGTACGAATTTTGGAGGAGCTTGTCATGATGCCCGCATCCTCTCTCTGTCGTCCCTGTGGAGACAGTTTGAGGAAAGACAAATGCCCCCTGGTTATCTCGTTGGTGAGTATTTGTGCACAACATGGTTAATTATTTTGACAATTGCCACTGTAGTTTTAAAATGTTAGCGTAATGTTCAGCTATAGGATGCAATTTAACCATATATTTCCCCCCCGCTAATGTCTACTTTTAGTTCAATGCAGATATGTAGCATGTCTTACCTTAAATGCTCAGATAGAGAATGTAATGTAACCATGTAGTTATCATTTTACACAAGGCTTGATTTAGGAGAAATACGCATATGTAGCATGTCTTAGATGAAATGTGAAGATATTAGCTAATGCAATTTAACCATGTCATTGTCTCTTTCCGCTAATGTCTTTTAGTTCAATGCAGATATGTAGCATGTCTTACCTTAAATGCTCAGATAGAGAATGTAATGTAACCATGTAGTTAGCATTTTACACAAGGCTTGATTTAGGAGAAATACGCATATGTAGCATGTCTTAGCTGAAATGTGAAGATATTAGCTAATGCAATTTAACCATGTCATTGTCTCTTTCCGCAAATGTCTTTTAGTTCAATGCAGATATGTAGCATGTCTTACCTTAAATGCTCAGATAGAGAATGTAATGTAACCATGTAGTTAGCATTTTACACAAGGCTTGATTTAGGAGAAATACGCATATGTAGCATGTCTTAGCTGAAATGGAAAGATATTAGCTAATGCAATTTAACCATGTCATTTTCTCTTTCCGCAAATGTCTTTTAGTTCAATGCAGATATGTAGCATGTCTTACCTTAAATGCTCAGATAGAGAATATAATGTAACCATGTAGTTAGCATTTTACACAAGGCTTGATTTAGGAGAAATACGCATATGTAGCATGTCTTAGCTGAAATGGGAAGATATTAGCTAATGCAATTTAACCATGTCATTGTCTCTTTCTGCAAATGTCTTTTAGTTCAATGCAGATATGTAGCATGTCTTACCTTAAATGCTCAGATAGAGAATGTAATGTAACCATGTAGTTATCATTTTACACAAGGCTTGATTTAGGAGAAATACGCATATGTAGCATGTCTTAGATGAAATGTGAAGATATTAGCTAATGCAATTTAACCATGTCATTGTCTCTTTCCGCAAATATCTTTTAGTTCAATGCAGATATGTAGCATGTCTTACCTTAAATGCTCAGATAGAGAATGTAATGTAACCATGTAGTTAGCATTTTACACAAGGCTTGATTTCGGAGAAATATGCATATGTAGCATGTCTTAGCTGAAATGGGAAGATATTAGCTAATGCAATTTAACCATGTCATTGTCTCTTTCCGCAAATGTCTTTTAGTTCAATGCAGATATGTAGCATGTCTTACCTTAAATGCTCAGATAGAGAATGTAATGTAACCATGTAGTTATCATTTTACACAAGGCTTGATTTAGGAGAAATACGCATATGTAGCATGTCTTAGATGAAATGTGAAGATATTAGCTAATGCAATTTAACCATGTCATTGTCTCTTTCCGCAAATATCTTTTAGTTCAATGCAGATATGTAGCATGTCTTACCTTAAATGCTCAGATAGAGAATGTAATGTAACCATGTAGTTAGCATTTTACACAAGGCTTGATTTCGGAGAAATATGCATATGTAGCATGTCTTAGCTGAAATGGGAAGATAGAGAATAATATTGAACTAGATATTTTAAAGTTAAAATAAACATTTGTTAATGGATTATCGTGTACAAAACTTTTTATTGTACTACAAATACTATTTTGAGCATTCTGTTGGAATTATGTTCTGTTCATAATTTATAGGTGATTCTGGGTACATGAGCCGGCCTTGGCTCATTACCCCCTTGCGTAGCCCGACTGATGTGTCTGAGGAGCGCTACAATAGGGCTCATAAGAGAACCAGGGCGGTGGTTGAACGGATGTTCGGGCTCCTGAAGATGAGGTTCAGGTGCCTGGACAGGTCGGGAGGAGCCCTCCAGTACAACCCAAAGAAGGTGGCTAAGATCGTTGTAGCCTGTAGCGTCCTGCATAATATTGCACAGCGGGCTGGGATGCTGCAGGCCGTCCGGCAGGACAGAAACCTCCTCAGAGATGAGGAGGATGATCCTGTTCTAGAGGGGCCATTCCGGGACGAGGGGCTCAATGTCAGAGCAGACATCATCAACCGCAACTTTAGACGGTAAAGAATAGAAGTTAGACTGGAGTATTATCAATAGATGTGAACTGTAGGGAAATGACAAGTAGAGAATTGTGCAAACATGTTAGGATTGTTCATCAAATGCTAAAAATGTGTTTCATTTATTAATATAGGTGATGCTCTGGCCATTGGGTCCTGTAGCGAGTCTTTGCCACCTGGTTTTTAAAGAGGACATCAGCTGGTAAGTATAAATGTCTGGACTGTTGCTGGCATGAATTGTACACAAATACATCATATGGCATACATTTTCTAAACTAGTATTTAGTTTACACATTACTTAAAATGAAAATACTCAGAAAGGGATCCTCTAGCATGACTATGGTTCAATGTCACACATTAGAGGTTTGTTCTGCTCAATATGACTCATCTTCACACTTGATAGAACATAACACAAGATGCTACACAGTAAGCTAGTGACAGAAATTTCTTATGAAATGGTGGTGGGAGAGGGCTAGAGAAATGATTCACACACTTGTAGTAATTTTGAATAAACCTTTTATGCCATTAGGGAGCTGACTTAATCTAAAGACTGAAAGGGAAGAATTAGAAGCCTGACAGTGAAGATTGCCCAGACTGACAGTGGAAAAAGCCAAGATTGAAATGGAAGTATACCAATGGGATCATGTCTGGCATTATCTTTCAAATCTGCTGACCTTGAAAAGCATACAAAGACATGTTCACATGGTAAGTGCCAACTATTTAATAGAATAAGGCTGTTGAGGCATCCTATTGGAGACACTTAGATGATTTTCACATTTTTAGATGGTTTTTCACAGTCCTCTATTTTTGAAATGATGAATAAGACACCTATTGAAGATCAACTTTTTACCCCTGAATTGACTTTCAAAGACCATGCATTATCCAGGTTGGTGTACCAATGCATGCTAGTTAAGAATCACAGGAAGAATGTTGAATATTAGTAGCTTACATACATTAGTCATATTTAGTTCTTAATTAGATATTTAGGGATCACAATCAGACACTTAGATGAATTTCTAATTTTTAGATGGGATTTCAGTCCTCTATTTTTGAAATGATGAATAAGACACCTATTGAAGATCAACTGTTTACCCCTGAATTGACTTTCAAAGACCATGCATTATCCAGGTTGGTGTACCAATGCATGCTAGTTAAGAATCACAGGAAGAATGTTGATTATTGGTAGCTTACATACATTAGTCATACATATTTCATCATTAGATATTTAGGGATCACAATCATAAAAAGGAATACATATTATAGTTGATATAGAGGTATTTGAATGGACATGAAATATGACATTTATGTTCAACATATATATTATTGAAATGTGATATACATTTTTATGTATAATTAGAAAATCAGATATTTTTTTTTTATTTTATTACACAATATTATTATTATATTTTTTTTTAAATATAATTAATAAATATCTTTAAAAAATGTTGAACAAAGTTAGAGCATAGACACAAGATGATTGTAAATGTATTTTATGAATCTTTGACTACGTGTGTATTAACTTTTGTAAAAAAAAATTTTACATTTCAGATTGGCATCTGATGACTTCCAGGAATATTTTTTTATTTTTGGTTCAGAAACTATTAAATTTTAAAATGGTAATAATAAACATTTTAGTATTAAATACACTCTTTGGAACAGATTATAATAAATATCCATATAATCTGTCAATAAAAATCAATTTGACTGGTAGTTGTCTATTTGACAAGCACATGCATAAGATCAAATAATGCATTAATTGTGAAAAATCCACTGATTCAGAGAATATTACATTAAACTATCTTTTTTAACATTCATTGGGGAGTGAGATCCATCGATGCTTTTCTTTTGAAATTCTTAGATGTTAAAATAATTTCGGATATGTAGTCAATTTCACAAAAATTAATTTTTTTCACTTTTAAGAAGGGGAAGTGGTTCAATTACATTAAAGTGACAGTGTTGTTGAATGTAAAATTAATTTTATAAGATCTTGTATCTTCCTTAGGTATCTCAAAACATTATTTGCTAAATTATTTTAATTTTTACATTTATAAATGGTAGGTCATTTAACTTTATATTTTTCACAAGCTAGTTATTGGATGGCAGGTTAATCGATTTGATTTTCTAGTGGAGTCATTTAACTATAGTTAATAATATTATGTAGTTTTTAAAATCTTACCTCTTGGGTTAGACATCACATATCTATATATAATTTTCATTCCCCTTTAGTTTATTTTGACAATGTTAAATCAACATTACAAATGTTTTGGTCCTTAAAGGGACATACACAAAGTATATTGTGTATTGATTTTTAAATAATTCATAAAATAATTTAAACATATTTAGAAAGTACTATAGAATTACATTCAGTCTTTAAATATACTTTGTAAAAAAAAAATCAATGCACATATCTTATTCAATTACATAAGGCATCTATGTGCAACCAACAATCAGCATCAAAATAGCCTATGTAGATATGTATTTAATCCAAAAATATATATAATTACAATCTAATGATTGAATACCAAAACATATTAAGTTGTTCAAATATTATAATCTTATCCAAAATGCATACATAACATATAGCTTAATGTCCCTCTAAGCTGAAGACTCCGAAATACCTCCTTTACAATATATATTTCAGTCAGTGTGTAAAACAATCCAGAAGTTAATCTAAATTTTATATACTCATATGTTATACTAATTTATCAAAAGGAAGGTGCCTAGGTTTCTGATATTTCAAGCATTATTGTGAAATGTTTATTTAAAGGGACATGAACTAAAAATATACTTAAAGGGAGACAGTTAAAAAATTAATGATTTATACATTCTGAATGAGTATTCTATTTTAAGCAACTTTAAAAATTGTCTCATATTATGAATGCTCCTTGTGATGTTGCTATCATTACTTTAAAAATAAGGCATTAAGGGGCGGAGCCGGCGCTCACAGGAGATGGCCGCACTTTGAGTGAGCTCCGGATCATCAGCCCAGTTAGCGGTCTATAAAGCCCAGCAGTAACCATCACAACAGCTGTCCTGACCACTGGGAAGCAGTCCGGTCAGAAGGGCAGCAGCGGACCAAGGTCTAACGTCAAAACTGACAGTTTGGAGGATTCAAGAGGCACAGCAATACAAGGCCTACATTAATGGCGTAATCAGCAGCCGGAGCAGCATTAAGTTAATCCTATGTGGTGAGTCATAGCTGTCTTTGACCCATGTGCATGCAGGACAGAATTCCGCTATAGGCAAAACATCCCAAGAGATGCACATTATCAGACACGGGGCTTTGATCACGCAGAACACGCTTATACCTGACACCATCTTAAAATAGCAGGGAAGCTGCATTCATAACTGCTATGTAAAAAGAGCCGACAGAGAGGGTAATGGGATACATTACTCAGGGTGAGAAAAGCCTTTAATCACAATATAGCGAGGTCATCATGAGTTGAACTGTTGTGCCTACTTTTTGCCCTAACCAGAATGCTATAATTGCTTAGTGCAGAATATGACGTTTTGACTTCTAGATTTCATTAATAACACAGCGGTCACTCACACGCTCGAAATAAGGGCTACCTCTACTAATCATCCTCACATTCTGTCATTATATAAAGCCCTGGTAAGACCTCACCTTGAGTTTGGAGTGCAGTTCTGGGGACCGATTGCTAAAAAAGATATTGCAGAACTAGAAAAAGTTCAGAGAAGGGCCACAAAGCTAATAAGGGGATTGGAGAAATTAACCTATGAGGAGAGGCTAGCCAAACTGGGTCTGTTCTCTTTAGAAAAAAGGCGCTTGAGAGGTGACATGATTACTTTATATAAATATATTCAAGGCCCATATACAGAGATGGCAGAAGCTCTTTTTATTCCAAGAAAATTGGTTCTGACAAGAGGTCATAATTTAAGGTTGGAGGAAAGGAGATTTAATCTCCTGCAACGGAAACGTTTTTTCACTGTAAGAGCAATAAAATTGTGGAACTCATTACCAAAGGAGGTAGTGAATGCCAATACCATAGATACATTTAAAAATAGTCTGGATAAATTTCTGTATATAAATAAAATTCATGGATATGATTGCTAGTATTAAATGGGTCACATTTTAATGGGGTTATTTAAGCTTAACTGGAGCTTTTTGTAAGTATTTTAGATTTGTATAGGTTGAACTCGATGGACTTCAGTCTTTTTTCAACCTTATCTACTATGTTACTATGTTACTATGTTACATTTATAAATAATAACCTGTCCTGGGGACAAACCTACAATATATATAAGGTTCAATACTGAATAGGCATGCCACCCAGAAAACTGCATCCAAAAGATAAAGAAAAGCGCGCCAAACCCAGCGCTGCATCTACGCCATCAGTGGATCATTTTTTTAAAGCAACTAACTCACAATTAACTGACATGTCCCTGTCTGCTTCTCCCAAGAACACACACGTTTCATCCCCCTCTGAATCTGATTCAGATGAAGAACATGCAACCATATGTGTCCCTAAATCTATATTGACCTCTCTACCCTCAAAAGAAGATTTTGCTTCATTACTAGTTCAAGTTCAGAAATGCATTAAAGATGAGACTGCAGATTTAAAAAAAGACATTACAGATATGAACAGCAGGGTGGAAAAGCTTGAAGATGATTGGAGCTCAGTTAATTCTAATGCCGCAGAAATGAAAACACAACTAGACATGCAAGATGAAACCATACAACAATTAGAAAATAAACTGGATGACTTAGAAAATAGATCCAGAAGGCAGAATATAAGAATAAGGGGCGTCCCTGAAAAAATCCAAGCAGCAGATTTACCTATGTATTTACAATCTCTTTTCTCATTTATTAGCAATCAAGATGAACCTCCACCTGTTGAGATTGACAGAGCTCACAGAGCTCTAAGACCTTCTCCTCCAGAGGGGGCCCCCCCAAGAGACATTATTGTCAGGATCACCAATTACTCCGTGAAGGAGCAACTCATGAAAGAGGCTAGAAATAAACAACCGATACAATTCAAGGGTGTCCATATCCAGATGTATGCAGACCTCTCAACCAGAACCCTGCAAAAGAGGAAGGAACTGGCTCCACTGACATCCCACCTGCGTTCCATGAACATCAAGTACAGGTGGAACCACCCTTTCCAATTAATGGTAACATGGAACAACAGGAGAGCAATCTGTGCTGCCCCATCAGAAATGCTAGGCTGTTGTCGAAAATTAGAAATCCCTCCTGTGGCATTGGAAACAGAGAACACCTCGGTACAAGGAGAGAAGAAGGGACAGGGAGCACCCCCTAAACCTCAACGTCCAGAATGGCAGAAAGTGCAGCGGAAAAAATGATAGAAGACCTTAACAGAGACACTATCATGGTTAAATCTGTGATGGAGTTTGTTGCCGCAATGACTTCTAGGAGTATCCTTTTGGGCTATTGTGCCTAGTTTAGTAAACAAACAAGACTGACCGTATTATTGCTATTGTTATCAGCTGTAATATAATCTTAAAGGAACATGCATACTTTACACATTTGTTTTTCATTATCCACCGTTGACTGGGCTGGTAAGGGTTCCTAATGGGATTCTTAACAGTTTTATTCCCCCCAGAAAGTAATTTGAGATCAGTTCTAGTTTCTCTAATTGTTCTATTTGTTCTTTTTGTTAATTATGAATGTTTGTTATTTATAGTAGTAAGAAATGTCAGCATAAGCTATTTGATGAATGATTTCTACACCACACAGCTCAAATATATTATTTATGAGTGATACCAAAATATGCTTTTTGTCACAAAACGTAAAAGGGTTTAACAGCCCTCACAAAAGGGCCCTGGCATTTAGGGATATTATACACAAAAAAGGTGAAGTTATAGGATTGCAAGAAACTCATTTTAAAAGAGGTAATTTACCACGACATCTACACAATAACTATTCCCATCACTTCTTTAGTGCCCATCCAAAGAAAAAAGTCAATGGCGTAAGCATCTTGATCCACAGGTCTATCCCATTCACGCTTATAAACCAAAGCAAAGACAAGGAAGGGAGATTTCTGGCCATTAGCGGTTTGCTCCACAACAAACCAACCACCATAATTAACATTTATGCCCCTAATCAGAAGCAAGCCAGCTTCTTTAGATCTATTATCCCACTGATTCAAGATATACTTGTGGGTCAGTTGATTTTGCTGGGAGATTTTAACATCCCGTTGTCCCCCAACTTAGATAGTTCTAATCGCAATATACACACTTCCAAAAGATCTCTGAAGGCAGTATGGTCCCTTCTAAGGACATTTGGTTTACATGACCCATGGAGGTTATCTAACCCAGAAAAAACATAATTTATGCTTACCTGATAAATTCCTTTCTTCTGTTGTGTGATCAGTCCACGGGTCATCATTACTTCTGGGATATAACTCCTCCCCAACAGGAAATGCAAGAGGATTCACCCAGCAGAGCTGCATATAGCTCCTCCCCTCTACGTCAGTCCCAGTCATTCGACCAAGAATCAACGAGAAAGGAGTAACCAAGGGTGAAGTGGTGACTGGAGTATAATTTAAAAGATATTTACCTGCCTTAAAACAGGGCGGGCCGTGGACTGATCACACAACAGAAGAAAGGAATTTATCAGGTAAGCATAAATTATGTTTTCTTCTGTTATGTGTGATCAGTCCACGGGTCATCATTACTTCTGGGATACCAATACCAAAGCAAAAGTACACGGATGACGGGAGGGATAGGCAGGCTCATTATACAGAAGGAACCACTGCCTGAAGAACCTTTCTCCCAAAAATAGCCTCCGAAGAAGCAAAAGTGTCAAATTTGTAAAATTTGGAAAAAGTATGAAGCGAAGACCAAGTTGCAGCCTTGCAAATCTGTTCAACAGAGGCCTCATTCTTAAAGGCCCAAGTGGAAGCCACAGCTCTAGTGGAGTGAGCTGTAATTCTTTCAGGAGGCTGCTGTCCAGCAGTCTCATAGGCTAAACGTATTATGCTACGAAGCCAAAAAGAGAGAGAGGTAGCAGAAGCTTTTTGACCTCTCCTCTGTCCAGAATAAACGACAAACAGGGAAGAAGTTTGGCGAAAATCTTTAGTTGCCTGCAAGTAGAACTTGAGGGCACGAACTACATCCAGATTGTGTAGAAGACGTTCCTTCTTTGAAGAAGGATTTGGACACAAGGATGGAACAACAATCTCTTGATTGATATTCCTGTTAGTGACTACCTTAGGTAAGAACCCAGGTTTAGTACGCAGAACTACCTTGTCTGAGTGAAAAATCAGATAAGGAGAATCACAATGTAAGGCTGATAACTCAGAGACTCTTCGAGCCGAGGAAATAGCCATTAAAAACAGAACTTTCCAAGATAACAATTTTATATCAATGGAATGAAGGGGTTCAAACGGAACACCCTGTAAAACGTTAAGAACTAAGTTTAAACTCCATGGCGGAGCAACAGCTTTAAACACAGGCTTGATCCTAGCTAAAGCCTGACAAAAGGCCTGGACGTCTGGATTTTCTGACAGACGCCTGTGTAACAAGATGGACAGAGCTGAAATCTGTCCCTTTAATGAACTAGCTGATAAACCCTTTTCTAAACCTTCTTGTAGAAAGGACAATATCCTAGCGATCCTAACCTTACTCCAGGAGTAACCTTTGGATTCGCACCAGTATAGGTATTTACGCCATATTTTATGGTAAATCCTTCTGGTAACAGGCTTCCTAGCCTGTATCAGGGTATCAATAACCGACTCAGAAAAACCACGTTTTGATAAAATCAAGCGTTCAATTTCCAAGCAGTCAGCTTCAGAGAAGTTAGATTTTGATGTTTGAATGGACCCTGTATCAGAAGGTCCTGTCTTAGAGGTAGAGACCAAGGCGGACAGGATGACATGTCCACTAGATCTGCATACCAAGTCCTGCGTGGCCATGCAGGCGCTATTAGAATCACTGATGCTCTCTCCTGTTTGATTTTGGCAATCAATCGAGGAAGCAGCGGGAAGGGTGGAAACACATAAGCCATCCCGAAGTTCCAAGGTGCTGTCAAAGCATCTATCAGAACCGCTCCCGGATCCCTGGATCTGGACCCGTAGAGAGGAAGTTTGGCGTTCTGGCGAGACGCCATGAGATCTATCTCTGGTTTGCCCCAACGTCGAAGTATTTGGGCAAAGACCTCCGGATGAAGTTCCCACTCCCCCGGATGAAAAGTCTGGCGACTCAAGAAATCCGCCTCCCAGTTTTCCACTCCCGGGATGTGGATTGCTGACAGGTGGCAAGAGTGAGACTCTGCCCAGCGAATTATATTTGATACTTCCATCATTGCTAGGGAGCTTCTTGTCCCTCCCTGATGGTTGATGTAAGCTACAGTCGTGATGTTGTCCGACTGAAACCTGATGAACCCCCGAGTTGTTAATTGGGGCCAAGCCAGAAGGGCATTGAGAACTGCTCTCAATTCCAGGATGTTTATTGGAAGGAGACTCTCCTCCTGATTCCATAGTCCCTGAGCCTTCAGAGAATTCCAGACAGCGCCCCAACCTAGTAGGCTGGCGTCTGTTGTTACAATTGTCCAGTCTGGCCTGCTGAATGGCATCCCCCTGGACAGGTGTGGCCGATAAAGCCACCATAGAAGAGAATTTCTGGTCTCTTGATTCAGATTCAGAGTAGGGGACAAATCTGAGTAATCCCCATTCCACTGACTTAGCATGCACAATTGCAGCGGTCTGAGGTGTAGGCGTGCAAAAGGTACTATGTCCATTGCCGCTACCATTAAGCCGATCACCTCCATGCATTGAGCTACTGACGGGTGTTGAATGGAATGAAGGACACGGCATGCATTTTGAAGCTTTGTTAACCTGTCTTCTGTCAGGTAAATCTTCATTTCTACAGAATCTATAAGAGTCCCCAAGAATGGAACTCTTGTGAGAGGAAAAAGAGAACTCTTCTTTTCGTTCACTTTCCATCCATGCGACCTTAGAAATGCCAGAACTAACTCTGTATGAGACTTGGCAGTTTGAAAGCTTGAAGCTTGTATTAGAATGTCGTCTAGGTACGGAGCTACCGAAATCCCTCGCGGTCTTAGTACCGCCAGAAGGGCACCCAGAACCTTTGTGAAGATTCTTGGAGCCGTAGCCAATCCGAATGGGAGAGCTACAAACTGGTAGTGCCTGTCTAAGAAGGCAAACCTTAGATACCGGTGATGATCTTTGTGAATCGGTATGTGAAGGTAAGCATCTTTTAAATCCACTGTGGTCATGTACTGACCCTTTTGGATCATGGGTAAGATTGTCCGAATAGTTTCCATTTTGAACGATGGAACTCTTAGGAATTTGTTTAGAATCTTTAAATCTAAGATTGGCCTGAAAGTTCCCTCTTTTTTGGGAACCACAAACAGGTTTGAGTAGAACCCTTGTCCTTGTTCCGACCGCGGAACCGGATGGATCACTCCCATTAATAACAGATCTTGTACACAGCGTAGAAACGCTTCTTTCTTTATCTGGTTTGTTGACAACCTTGACAGATGAAATCTCCCTCTTGGGGGAGATAATTTGAAGTCTAGAAGGTATCCCTGAGATATGATCTCTAGCGCCCAGGGATCCTGAACATCTCTTGCCCAGGCCTGGGCGAAGAGAGAAAGTCTGCCCCCCACTAGATCCGGTCCCGGATCGGGGGCTCTCGGTTCATGCTGTCTTTGGGGCAGCAGCAGGTTTCCTGGCCTGCTTGCTCTTGTTCCAGGACTGGTTAGGCTTCCAGCCTTGCCTGTAACGAGCAACAGCTCCCTCCTGTTTTGGTGCAGTGGAGGTTGATGCTGCTCCTGTTTTGAAATTCCGAAAGGGACGAAAATTAGACTGTCTAGCCTTAGCTTTGGCTTTGTCTTGAGGTAGGGCGTGGCCCTTACCTCCTGTAATGTCAGCGATAATTTCTTTCAAACCGGGCCCAAATAAAGACTGCCCCTTGAAAGGTATATTAAGTAATTTGGACTTAGAAGTAACATCAGCTGACCAGGATTTTAGCCACAGCGCCCTACGTGCCTGTATGGCGAATCCTGAGTTCTTAGCCGTAAGTTTGGTTAAATGTACTACGGCCTCCGAAATGAATGAATTAGCTAGTTTAAGGACTCTAAGCCTGTCCGTAATGTCGTCTAGCGTAGATGAACTAAGGTTCTCTTCCAGAGACTCAATCCAAAATGCTGCCGCAGCCGTAATCGGCGCGATACATGCAAGGGGTTGCAATATAAAACCTTGTTGAACAAACATTTTCTTAAGGTAACCCTCTAATTTTTTATCCATTGGATCTGAAAAAGCACAGCTATCCTCCACCGGGATAGTGGTACGCTTAGCTAAAGTAGAAACTGCTCCCTCCACCTTAGGGACCGTTTGCCATAAGTCCCGAGTGGTGGTGTCTATTGGAAACATCTTTCTAAATATTGGAGGGGGTGAGAACGGCACACCGGGTCTATCCCACTCCTTAGTAACAATTTCAGTTAGTCTCTTAGGTATAGGAAAAACGTCAGTACTCGCCGGTACCGCAAAGTATTTATCCAACCTACACAGTTTCTCTGGTATTGCAACGGTGTTACAATCATTGAGAGCTGCTAAGACCTCCCCTAGTAATACACGGAGGTTCTCCAATTTAAATTTAAAATTTGAAATATCTGAATCCAATCTGTTTGGATCAGAACCGTCACCTACAGAATGAAGCTCTCCGTCCTCATGCTCTGCAAGCTGTGACGCAGTATCAGACATGGCCCTAGTATTGTCAGCGCACTCTGTTCTCACCCCAGAGTGATCACGCTTGCCTCTTAGTTCTGGTAATTTAGACAAAACTTCAGTCATAACAGTAGCCATATCTTGTAATGTTATCTGTAATGGCCGCCCAGATGTACTAGGCGCCATAATATCACGCACCTCCCGGGCGGGAGATGCAGGTACTGCCGCGTGAGGCGAGTTAGTCGGCATAACTCTCCCCTCGCTGTTTGGTGAAATTTGTTCAAATTGTACAGATTGACTTTTATTTAAAGTAGCATCAATACAGTTAGTACATAAATTTCTATTGGGCTCCACCTTGGCATTGGAACAAATGACACAGATATCTTCCTCTGAGTCAGACATGTTTAACACACTAGCAATAAACTTGCAACTTGGTTATAATCTTTTTTAGCAAAAACGTACTGTGCCTCAAAGAGGTACTAAACGATTAAATGACAGTTGAAATAATGAACTGAAAAACAGTTATAGCATCAAACTTTAAAACAACACAACTTTTAGCAAAGGTTTGTTCCCATTAGAAAAATAACAATAATTAAATTTGACATAAAAATTACAGAGCAACGTTTTTATTCACAGTCAATATAAAATTCTCACAGCTCTGCTGAGAGAATCTACCTCCCTCCAAAGAAGTTTGAAGACCCCTGAGATCTGTCAGAGATGAACCGGATCATGCAGGAAATATAAGAGTAACTGACTGGAATTTTTTGATGCGTAGCAAAGAGCGCCAAAAACGGCCCCTCCCCCTCACACACAGCAGTGAAGAGAAACGAAACTGTCACAATTAAAACCAAACAACTGCCAAGTGGAAAATAATGCCCAAATATTTATTCACTCAGTACCTCAGAAATGTAAACGATTCTACATTCCAGCAAAAACGTTTAACATGATAAATACCTATTAAAAGGATTAGTGACTTTTAACAGAGTAGTTCCGGTGAAATACCATCCCCAGAATACTGAAGTGTATACATACATGTCATTATAACGGTATGGCAGGATTTTCTCATCAATTCCATTCAGAAAATAAAAGCTGCTACATACCTCAATGCAGATTCATCTGCCCGCTGTCCCCTGATCTGAAGCTTTTACCTCCCTCAGATGGCCGAGAACAGCAATATGATCTTAACTACTCCGGTTAAAATCATAGTAAAAAACTCTGGTAGATTCTTCCTCAAACTCTGCCAGAGAAGTAATAACACGCTCCGGTGCTATTGTAAAATAACAAACTTTTGATTGAAGTCATAAAAACTAAGTATAATCACCATAGTCCTCTCACACATCCTATCTAGTCGTTGGGTGCAAGAGAATGACTGGGACTGACGTAGAGGGGAGGAGCTATATGCAGCTCTGCTGGGTGAATCCTCTTGCATTTCCTGTTGGGGAGGAGTTATATCCCAGAAGTAATGATGACCCGTGGACTGATCACACATAACAGAAGAAAAGAGATTACACATTCTTTTCGGCCCCAAATAAAACATACTCGCGAATAGACTATATCTTAGTAGACCACCTCACACTCTATTTAGTTCAAGATGTAAATATTTTGCACACGGCGTGGTCAGACCACTCCATGATGAAATGCAATATTACTTGGCCATCTGCTCCAGTTGGAGAATTTAACTGGAGATTGGATAATACGCTGTTATTAAATCCTGAGATTAGCAAACTAGTCACAAATGAGTTAAAAGAATTTTTTCATATTAATGTACAAGAGGGCATGGCTTCCTCTACGGTCTGGGAAACCCATAAAAGCTATATAAGAGGAGTATTGATAAAAGCAAGAGCACACAGAAATAAACTTATCAGAGAAGAATACACACACTTAGCTAAAGAAATATCCCAGTTGGACTATTTACACAAGTTACAACCTACTGACAACAACATCCGAGAACAGTTAGAGTTTTATAGAAACAAAATGAAGACTCACTTACACATAAAAGCGCAATCCACTGCCCTCAAATTAAAACAAAAATATTATGCTGAGGCAAACAAACCGGGTAAATTATTGGCAAGATCCCTCAAGATCAAACAAGCGAAACATTACATTCATTCAATAAAACAGCCGAATGGTAGGGTAGTGGAGGACAGCAAACAGATAGCGGAGACTTTTAAAAACTACTTCCATTCTCTATATAATTTATATCCCAATAGAACACGAACCCAACATTTCACACAATGCTCCCAATATTTAGAGGAGGTCCAGTTAACTCAATTATCAGAGGAAGAGAAAGAAATGCTAAACTCCACAATATTACAGTCGGAAGTATTGGAGGCAATTAAAACACTCAAAACAGATAAGGCCCCCGGCCCTGACGGGTTCTCCGGCCTCTACTACAAATCATTTCAAGACATATTACTTCCTCATATCTTAAATGTATTCCATCAGATAGAAGATACAGGTATCTTCCCAGACAGCATGCTCCAAGCATGTATCACAGTTTTACCCAAACCAGGAAAAAAAAATGATCAACCTGCAAATTTCAGACCTATATCTCTTCTCAACTTAGATTTAAAAATATATGCCAAAATTCTAGCCATTAGGATCAACAAATTTTTACCAAAATTAATATCCCCCGACCAAGTAGGCTTTGTACCTAGAAGGGAAGCTAAAGATAACACGATTAAGATCATAGACATAATAGACCATGTAAATAAACATAATTCCCAGATGATACTTCTATCAACAGACGCTGAAAAAGCGTTCGATAGGCTTGACTGGTCCTTCTTAGAACTTACCTTAAATAAATTTAATTTCCCCCCCTTACTTATAAAACAGATCATGGCCTTATACACTTTCCCATCTGCACAGATTAACATAAATGGAACCCGGTCAGAATTATTCGAAATTAGGAACGGAACCAGACAGGGCTGCCCGCTGTCCCCTCTTCTCTTTGTCTTATCACTTGAGGTCTTAGCATCCAAAATAAGACATAATGATTCCATCCAGGGAGTAACAATTAAAGACAAAATGTATAAACTATCCATGTTTGCTGATGACATTCTCATGTCATTGTTAACACCAGTGGAATCCATTGTATCTGTACAGAGTGAATTAGCAGATTATGGGAAAGTTTCAAATTTCCTAGTAAATATGACGAAATCAGATATTTTACCCTTTAATATTCCCAATAACACTTTATCCAAAATCAGGAATAGCTGCAGTTTCAATATCCAATCCAAATCTATCAAATATTTAGGCATAAGCATAACACCCAATATAGATTCTCTACGTAATACAAATTATAAAAAACTGACTATAGACATTGCAAAACTGACTGACTCATGGCATTCCAAAACGACTTCATGGTTAGGTAGGATATACTCTACCAAAATGGTTCTTTTACCAAAGATTTTATATATACTCCAGACAATCCCTTTACCTCACACTGAAGTCTACATCATTAAACTACAAAAAATAATAAATCGATATATTTGGAAAAACAAACCCTCTAGGATAAATAAATCAACTATGTACACACCTAAAAGCCAGGGGGGCTTGGGGGTTCCAAATCTCCTGCTATATAAAAGAGCAATATCTATGCAAAGGATTGTAGAGTGGTGTAGATTCAATAATGATAACGTTAAACATTGGATTCATATTGAACATGACATATCAGGAAATTTACAGCTAGGGGGCGCCTGTTGGTTACCTAACACCTCATATTTTAAGAGGGGGGAGGCGTTGCAAACAGTGAATAACACGATCTCTGATTGGAAATTAGTGTGCTCTCTTAGTAATGAGATATCGAGTAGATTTTCCCCTCTTACTCCTATTATTGCAAACCCAGATCTTCCATTTGGAAATTTATCTAACATAAACCCAATTTTATCCCTTGAGAGAATTATGCCAGTAGCCGCATTAGTTCACGAAAACAAACTAAAACCTAGATCTGAATTAGAATCATGGGGAGGGGGTGTACTTGCTCCCTGGTTAAGATATCATCAAGTGAATCACTATATCAACACTCACAGGGATAGGCACAATCTATTAAGACCTTTAACCAAGTTTGAAAAAATGTGTTATACTCCATACCCAGCAAGGGGTCTTATCTCACTTATCTATGAAATAGTAATAAAGGCTACCTCCCCAAAGCCACACAAATACACTAGGGAGTGGGAGAGAGACTTGGGGGATATTCTCCTCAGTAAGGATTGGTCAAATATTTTCACTAACATAGCCCACTCGGCTCACTCCACCATAGGGATAGAAACTAACTACAAGATTATGATGAGGTGGTATCTTACCCCGTCTAGACTCAAACACATATTTAATAGAGCTTCAGACAGGTGCTGGAGATGTAACTTAGAAGTGGGATCTATGGGTCACATATGGTGGTCATGCCACATTATTCAAGACTATTGGGAGAGAATTGTAAGGGAAGTAAATTTGGTTCTATCTAGCAACCTTACGAACACACCGAGAGTTTGTTTATTCAGCACATTTAATGAGATAAAATGCATAATAAAGAAATCGTTAGCTTTGATTCTATTTAATGCAGCAAAAATTTTAATAGCCTCTCATTGGAAAACTGGAACGGCTCCCTCTATAGATGAATGGAGAGAGAGGGTACAAAGTCTCCTTACCCTAGAGAGATACTTCTTTTTCAAAAATAACAAATTGCAAATTTATTATGATATGATGCTGTTTTGGGACTCGTATAAGGGAGCCAGATGTAATAATATTACATATGCCTAGGCTACAGTATGTAATGGAGTTATCAATAATATTACAGGTCAATAATAATAGGAATTGTTCATTGGAAAATAGAAACCAATAACACTAACACAAGTGCTGACATAATTCATTTTATTGTCTATTGTTATATTATTATTTCTTAGTTATCTTAATTTCAGTTCAGAGTTAGTTTAGTTTTTTTAGGTTAATAGAAATTTCCGTCATTTTTAGACAATTTCTTTTTGGAACCAAAGATATAATCAGCAAGTACTTGCATATATGTAATTGTCAAACAAGTCAATGTACCGCAAATTCTATATGTACTGTGTAAAAAATTTTCAATAAAGAAATAATAAATAAAAAAAAAATAAAAAAATAAGGCATTAAATAGATAATTTATTAGCTTCAGTACTCTGGACTGAACTTGGTTTTTTGTGGTGGATTAATTTATCCAACAATCATCAAGGACAACCCAGGTTTTTTGAAACAATTGTCCGTAATCTCAAATATCATTATTGATTTGCAAAGAAAGATAACAAGATAATTGTTAACATTTGAGAATCGGATTAAATTATAACGTTGATTAACATTTCATGCTCAATCTGAATCACCAACGCTAAATTTGTTTGGACAGTGTCCCTTTAAGAGATTTAAAGAGTGTATTTACTTCTCTTCCTATCTTGACATACTTTGCTTGAAAAGCATATCGAGATAGGCTCAGTAGATGAAGATTGGTGGATGCACAGAGATGCCTTATGTGGTTGGCTCAACCATGTGCATTTAAATTTCTTCTGTTGAGGATATCTAAATACTAAGATAAATTGATTTACATTTTAAAGTCTAAACAATCTTCTATCTCTACAGATCATTTGATACAATTGTTTGTTTGTAATGTCTATTTAAAAATAAAGACGCCATTGCACAATAACATATATGAGCACTTCAGACAAATACAAGCTCGAGGTTTATTTACTAATAACAAACAAACCTGTAGTTTAACATTTATAAACAGATTATCCAAGTTACTGACCTTATAACCTGAATTTGAACATTCAGAAATATTGCGTGGGAAACGCATCTTGAAACACCAGATTAGCATCTTTAAACATTAAAGTCTAATGTCACGCAATAGCACACAATCAATGTGCATTATGAAATACATTTAATAGAGCAATATCAATACTTCACAATAAGTCAATAAATGGATTTTATGAACAATAAAGACATACAATATTAAATGTGTATTTGTATTAAAGAAACAGACCGTTATTAAACCGAGAAATGTCTACAACATTAATAATGTGACAGTATTAGATGTTAAATAGAATTTAATCATTAATATTTAACGGATCACGGATATTAAATCTGCGTCACACATATCCGCATGACAGGCCCATGAGTTACAAATAAGTCTACATGAAAAATGAAGTTACAGCACCACCATGAGGTATGTGTAAGGAAGTTACTAAGATATGAAACATTAAGGAACGGCCAATCAGAGTTCATCACACAAACACAACTTGAGTCAGGATGGTCTCACAGACATTCTAACAATATTTCAAACTTTTATCCAATCAGATGTACAGATAACTTGTCCCATGGTGCATCTCATGTTTACTTCACCATATAAAAGTCCATTACACGTTGCCATCTTTGTCAGTTCTCTAATGCCTGCAGGCAGTTTATATTATTATTATAATATATTTATTGGACAACCCAGCAGGCATGTCAGCTCCCAGGTTCACCAAGGAGGAGAGCGCTGCACTGGTCCACGCCGTCAAGGACTTTTATCCCCAGCTGTTTGGGAACAAGAGGAGGTTGACAGATGCGCCTGTTAAGAAGGCCCTCTGGGAGTCTATCACCAATGAGGTTAGATTGGTGTGTGACGTCCAGAGGACCCAGGATCAGATCATGAGGAGATTCGGAGATATGAGGTTGCGGTTAACCAAAAAAGTCAACCTCATAAGGGACTGGGTACAAGCCCGTAAAAGAGGTGGCAAAAGAGAGGCCCCGCGGAAACTGTACCTACTCCCTTATGAGGTGACTTTATGCGAGCTCCTCAATCTCCGGGTCCCCAAAGATTCAGATCCTCGCCATCCTCGGCCTCCTCTTCTTCCCTCCCAGCTGCGGGATCTAAAAGTCCTGACGCGGGGGCCAGGGCAGCTGCTTCTCCATCCGGTGGCCTGGGAGGAGATGGAGAATCTGAACCAGGTAATTATCCAACTTCATATAATATCTTATTTTTTTTTTTTTAATCAATAAATGTGTATATAGTCAGATACTAAACCTATACAGATCTCACAACATACACTACATATGATTTTTAGATATCTGATTTTAGATTAGTGACACATGAAATAGGAATGATGTGTCTTGCGCTCTAAAGAATATGCGTCACAGAGCGAAAATGGAATTGCGCATACATGTTAACATGGCTTTGCTGTAAGTGGCATTGCTTTATACATGTTGGTCAAATGACAGATGCGTAATTCCGCTTTGAATCATTGCGCAATGATCGCGAAAATGGAATTGCGCATACACGTTAACATGGCTTTGCTGTAAGTGGCATTGCTTTATACATGTTGGTCAAATGACGGATGCGTAATTCCGCTTTGAATCATTGCGCAATGATCGCGAAAATGGAATTGCGCATACACGTTAACATGGCTTTGCTGTAAGTGGCATTGCTTTATACATGTTGGTCAAATGACGGATGCGTAATTCCGCTTTGAATCATTGCGCAATGATCGCGAAAATGGAATTGCGCATACACGTTAACATGGCTTTGCTGTAAGTGGCATTGCTTTATACATGTTGGTCAAATGACGGAAGCGTAATTCCGCTTTGAATCATTGCGCAATGATCGCGAAAATGGAATTGCGCATACACGTTAACATGGCTTTGCTGTAAGTGGCATTGCTTTATACATGTTGGTCAAATGACGGATGCGTAATTCCGCTTTGAATCATTGCACAATGATCGCGAAAATGGAATTGCGCATACACGTTAACATGGCTTTGCTGTAAGTGGCATTGCTTTATACATGTTGGTCAAATGACGGATGCGTAATTCCGCTTTGAATCATTGCGCAATGATCGCGAAAATGGAATTGCGCATACACGTTAACATGGCTTTGCTGTAAGTGGCATTGCTTTATACATGTTGGTCAAATGACGGATGCGTAATTCCGCTTTGAATCATTGCGCAATGATCGCGAAAATGGAATTGCGCATACACGTTAACATGGCTTTGCTGTAAGTGGCATTGCTTTATACATGTTGGTCAAAATGAAATGTGAATTATTATATATGTGAAGAATACAGTATTCTTATTTTCAATATTATACATAATAAAAAAAGAAGAATCCAAATAAATTATAACATATGCACATCAATTGATGAGAATGAAATAACACCAAAAAATAATTAAAGCTACAGTAAACAACACAACTGATTGAAAATAAGAGTACAGGATATATTTATCATGAATTGAATTGAGGAAACAATTAACTCATGGGACTACCAAAGGATTAATAGTTTTAAATTGATTTGCTAATAATGTAAAGATTTTAAACATGGCATGATTTGTATTAATTATATGCAATCCTCATTTAATATATTACAGATATGGATGTTGCTGCTGGATCCTTAAGGCAGGGCTTGTCACAGTATGGTATGTCTCATTTTAATTGACATTTGTCTTAGAAACATGGACAGAACATTACATACTAAATCCACATTGTTCAATATTTATATGTAATGTCCCTTTAATAGATGAAAATTAAATAATTCTTTGGATATCCTTAAATAACATATTAGATTTGAATTGCATGCTCAATCCCATTCATTACATCAACATATGGAGTAGAGAATTCATTAACACCAACATTGTCAAATCAATATAATTTTATATTAAAGGGATACTGATCTACAATTATTAATGTTGTCATTCAGATAGAGTATGCAATATTAATAAACATTTAAATATAATACTATCATCATATGTAAAATATTCTATTGCTAAATGTATTTTAAAATCAAGAATGTACGTTTATCTGCATCTCAATTTTGGTTGAACAACCTGGGTTTTTATTGATGATTGGTGGATACCTTCAACAAACAATATTTATTGAATACAATATTGCTTATCTGCCTTTAAGATTAAAATGTAGCAACATTCAAATTATAATAGGAGTCAATGTTAAATCATTTTGAACAGTTTGAACAGAGAAATCAATGATTTAAATTAATCATGTCAGTGTCCCTTTAATAAACAATAGATTCATTCATCTTTACATTCTTTGGATTAAACAATATTGATATATAATTCACATATTCACTGTTGGAGTTACTTTATAGATATCAGCATACTCTAACAGCACCATGATTACATATTTGTACTAATCAATTTGGTTTTGTATTGTGATAAATATGTGTTGTGTCCTAAACAAGATTACTGTACATTGCACAAATGGCTCGATGTGCCACATGTGTTTGTTTAGTTTTGTCAACAGCTGTTCTTCAAAATGTGGTTTGTGTGTATTCTTTTAAGAACATTGATCAATGGGTATATTTAGATATGCAATAGCATCGTATGAGATGAGTTTGATGTCTAATATAGTCTGAAATGAAACATATGTTCAATACATCATTTTTAACAGAATCCCCTTGATTCAATCAAGCATTTTCTGGTTTAATGACTGCTCTATTCTTCACATTTTCAAGTTGATTAATCTTAAAATTCGATACAGATGTGATTTAGTGATATCCCAAATGTGTTTCCTAATATATATCTATATCATTCATAGAGAGAGTTGGTGTGGTGAGCCCACAGGAATCCAGCAGTGACATAGAGCCGCCTTTGCGGTCTCCTGGTAAGTCCATTGACTCATTTATATGTCATTGAAGGTGTATTGGTAATCAATATTATGAGCATGATTCTGATGAAGCATAACATTTGAAACAAACATATAATTTTCTCTTCTGATTATATATTAATTTTCTTTTAATATTGAAAGATTAATAATTAAAACTTTATTAGTCTACACATTTGTTATTCAGAAGATGTATAGCATATGTTTGTTTCCATGTTCATTTTTGACAACAGTCATCAAGTGATACACACATGAGAAATCTTAAATGTTCTATGTACTATGCTTTTATGATTTTTAAATTAATACAAACAATACATCGAAAATATGAATCATTGAGAATAACAAATCTAATGTAATTTGTATGCTCCATCAAAATGATGTAAATCATAACTTTGGGTGTGTATATCTTTAATGCAACATTGATGTGTGTCCTTGAACAACAGTAACATATGTTATAATATCTGTTCTTAACGTGTACACAACATGTTATGTTTTACAGAGATTGATTTAACATATGTGACGGAGGAGGAAGAGGCTGCCTTGGAGTCTAATGGTATGTGAAATATATCTATCATGTTTCCAACATGTTGCTTTATTTGAAATCATTTCATTGAAGACATTCAAAGTCTACAGCTTTTGCACTTTAAAAAGGAATATTATTTGTCTGTTCAAATACACTACTGCCCCCTTTCTATATCAGGCAGCATGAAAATATTTTTTTTTTAAAAAATGTATAATTCATGCCATCATTATGTCACATGCATATTCCAGGCCAAAACACAATAATAATGTTATAATTGTACAGACAGTAATTGATATTCATCTGAGTGCCTATATGCATACCATATCCTCATTTCATAATTGTTTACAAATTCAAACACACTTCTAAGTATATTGAAAACATAATCAATTTGAAATGCGTTGATTTGATTTCATGATGTATGAGGTGTTAATATATATTTATTAAATTTTCAGATGGATCCACCACTTCTGGTCATCTGGTTTTCGCCCCTGCCCAGTCCCCTGACCAGTCACAGACCCCTGCCCATGCCCAGACCCAGACCCCTGCCCATGCCCAGACCACTGCCCATGCCCAGACTCCTGCCCATGCCCAGACCCCTGCCGGCCCTTCCCATTTATCATTTCCTGCCCCTCCCAAAAAACGCCCCTACAACCCCCTTCGCCGCTCTCCCCGTATTATGGCCCGTACAGCTGCCCAGACCCCAACTCCCCACTCCCCAGCTGTACGGCCTACCCCGGAGCATCATCTCATCCCTCCCCAAGCCAATCCCATCCCTCCCCAACCCAATCCCATCCCTCCCCCCTGTCTCAACCTTCATTGTCCTGAGTGTCGGATTGTCCTTCCCAGGCACAGCTGTAAGTATCATTCAAAATCAACATTATAAGATACTTAAAGGTACACTGAAGGAAAATATTTTCTATTGTGATTCAAATAGAGCATGCAATGTTAATCAAATTTATAATTTACTACTCTTATGAATTATTCTTCATTCTCTTGATATCTTTATTGAAACAAAGAAATGCCTATAATTATTTTAAAAAAATAAAATAATTGTGGACATCATTTCTTTATTGTTGGATGAATGTATCCATCAACCAGCAGGGACAAACAAAGTTGATAAACAAATATGGCCTGCCCTAAAAACCGACATTCTTGCATTCAAAATCTAGCTATAGAATTCAAACATTTAAAGAATATGTGTAATTTTTAAATATTTGTAATGTCATGCTCTATCTGAATTAGTCAATTAAATATTTAGGTTCAGTGTCCCTTTAATTGGATATCACTACATATACCAATCACCACTACTTGGATCCAACAATTAATGTACAAATGTTTATACATTATCTCTTGTCTAACCCAGTGGGAATGTAATTTCTTCAGGTTGCTATGTTTACACAGCTTGTCCTCAATGCCAAAATGTTTAAGGATAGGTGTGCCTACCACAGTATAATTAAAATATTTAAATTGCTAATGTAAGTACAATGTAAATCCTTTAACAAGATTTTATACACTCAAGCTGTATAAGTGGATCATCTAAAACCAATTAAAGGGGACAACATGTTTGAGTAAACTGTCCCTTTAATGATTTCGGTCTGTCTGAATAACATAATTCATGTGTAAAGAATAAATTTAAACTAATTGATGTAAAGAATGATTTGTCTTTATGATGACAATGTATCTTTTCTATTTTTTTCGTCTATTGTGTAATTATCATTAATATTTAATTTATTCTTTATTTTAGGCTGTGACACAGCATGGCTCATGCTAGAAGGTATAGCAAGAGTAGAGCAGGCCGTGTTGAGGAACGCAGCTGTCCTGAGAGGGATGAACGACACCATGCAGGCCCAGCTCCGGGTTCAGGACTTGACTCTGCGTGAAATTAGGCGATTAATTTCAAGGCCTGAATCTGGAGCTGGACATGCACAGGACGATGAAGAGGATGACCAGTAAGTGGAGGATCTGGAGATGCTCCAAGGTGGCAGATAAGAATCCTCCGTCCACATGTTGATGTTTTTTTTTATTGTTGCCATTTGGCCTTTTTAAAAGTTTATTGTTGTGCCTGTTGCACTCTTTTACCTTGTCATATGTCTCCAATGGGGCTATGGTGGCCCTTGGCAACTCTCTTCATGGACTGTGATGCACTGTGTTACCTTGTCATATGTCTCCAATGGGGCTATGGTGGCCCTTGGCAACTCTCTTCATGGACTGTGATGCACTGTGTTACCTTGTCATATGTCTCCAATGGGGCTATGGTGGCCCTTGGTAACTCTCTTCATGGACTGTGATGCACTCTTTTACCTTGTCATATGTCTCCAATGGGGCTATGGTGGCCCTTGGCAACTCTCTTCATGGACTGTGATGCACTGTGTTACCTTGTCATATGTCTCCAATGGGGCTATGGTGGCCCTTGGTAACTCTCCTCATGGACTGTGATGCACTCTTTTACCTTGTCATATGTCTCCAATGGGGCTATGGTGGCCCTTGGCAACTCTCTTCATGGACTGTGATGCACTGTGTTACCTTGTCATATGTCTCCAATGGGGCTATGGTGGCCCTTGGTAACTCTCTTCATGGACTGTGATGCACTCTTTTACCTTGTCATATGGCTCAAATATTCCTTATTTTTACAAGATTATTTCTAAACGTTGTTGATGTTTTCTTACATACTAATAAAAGACATGTAATTGCACGATTCTTTGTCCTCATTCTTCATGTTATTTTTTTAAAGCTCTAGTTTATCTTGTTGATCCTTAAAGGGACCTACCAAAAATATTTTTTTATAAAAAATCATATATGTAAGACAATTGTAAATGACTTTAAGATTAACATCTCCAATGTAATCTTATTATTTGTCTTTATATATTTTTCTCTTAGCTTTATCATTGCATGATTATGATTAGCATAGTAATTGTTTTATATATGTATATATAGATTGTTATTTGTGTATATATGTATATTTCAATTTTCACATCCATGTGTGTATTTAGAAACTCTGCATGAATTGATGCACCTTTAACAAATGATCTGAGGATTGATACAATGATATAATCCCTGTAAAGTGTTCATTTTATTGAAATAGTATTGTCTATGTGTATCCTCTTTTTAAAAACAAAATAATGTCCCTTTAAGGGATGGTGAGCACAATTGTTAATGAATGTATTTCCATTTCTAAAGCGTTTTTGTCCTTTTTACATGAACAAGGACATATAATCTTATTAATAAACAATCTTATTGTAATGTTGACAGCACATGTATTTCATTTTCTATTCTATCTTATTGTAAAAGTGTAACCAAATAAATCTCTGTGTGTAATGCAAATATTTTAGATGATGAATATTTTTTTAAAAATATGTTAACAAAATAATTCTACTCCCATATATGGCTATAGGTAGGCTGACCATATTTAAACTTGAATAAATGACACGTTTAATCAATCCATGTATCATTATTGTTATTCCAAAACGATCAAAACATATCTTAAAACATCAATGGCATATGTATTTCTCATGTGTATCTTTTAAATGTTAAAGATATACACCATAGCTATAGTTCAAGGGACAGTCAAGTCCGAAAAGATGATTCATGATTTGGTGACATTCCTAGATAGCAATCTAGACACATACTAGTTCCTAAAATATAAATATGTTTTTTAGTGATATGCCAAGCTGTCAACTGAGTCCTTGTATTGGCTGCGGTTTTTCAGCTATCTCGGATGCGCCATGTTGCTTAAAACGTCACCTGCCAGGCTGTCCAATGATTCCTTGTATTGACTGACGTTCTTACGTGATCAAGAATGTGCCTTTTATTGGATGGCGTTTTGACGCGATCAAGGATGCGCCTTTTTTTTTGGGCGTTCTTATGTGATCAAGAATGTGCCTTTTATTGGATGGCGTTCTTACGTGATCAAGGAAGCGCCATGTTAAGACGTCACATGCAAAGGTAAAAAAACGTATGATTGGATTACGTAGTCCCGCAATATTTGTTTGTGCACGTTAAACACGTTTGTGACTGCAGCCAATTTTAAAAACCTTGCGAATATGTATTATTTGCATCATGTTACATTGTTGACCCGTAGCTGATAAAGACCACCACATTCTCTTTTGCTGGATGTCTGGTTGAATAAACGAACGAAAGCAAAATGTTTTCATGCATATGATATTTCGAGGCAAGTGCAAATCTCTATAGTCCATGTTGTTTAATATGTTTGTCAACAATATGTTCCTTTTTCATAAAAATGACTGTTGTTTTTAATGTTAAAGATATCTAATTAATAAATATGCGCTATTGTGTTAGAATAAAGTAATCAATATGCATTTAGCTTTATCATATGCTAAATATATGATGCCGACTTCTTCTAAATGTAATTTCGTTGTATATTTTATTAAAGGTTCATTAGACACTCACATTATAAATCAAAACTTTTTATTTTGTCTCTAGTTAGATAGTCCATTGTTTAACAAATACACGTTTCATTTTGCTTCTGTTCAAAGAAAATGTAATTAATTTTCAGACTCCTCGCCCAGCCTCTGAGTTTCATGTGAGTACCATCTCCAGCTTTCTCCTGTTTGTGTAAAGGGTCTTTTCATATGTTAATGTATTGTCTTGTTTTACGGTTGTAATGGGGGTTCATCTATATTTTCAATAGAGCTAACCCGATTTTCTTTGAAAGTGTTTGAAGCTTTGTAATATTGATATCAGTATATGTTAATCTTGTTGTTTGTAGTAGTGTCTATTACATACAGTTCTGTTAAAAATATAGTATACTGTCCCTTTAATGCAAATGTTGATTTTTGTATCATGTATGAGTTCCACATTGTTTAATCTTCAAATATATTATTGTTAGCATATTTTCACCCCCCACTCCTAAAAGGACTTTAAACCATATTCATTGTTCAAACAAATGTCTTTCTAAAAAAAAATTAACACAATAATGTCTCTTTAAGAAAATATACTTTATTTAACACGTCAATATAAATCTGATTTCAATATTTAATTTTTGACCAAGTACATGTAGATATACCAACAAGCTTCAAATATGTGTTAGCATATGTAATTTTGTTAAAGGGACAGTTTAGAAAACAAATAATGTTTTGCATTATTCTAAAAGTCAATTTTGTAATATCAATGATATCAAAGGTTTCTCACCAATTAATCATTTGTCTTTGTTTATTTAAATTTGCTAGCTAAACCTATGAGGTTCGTGTGCTCATTTCTTCGAGCTTGAAGAGTGCATGTAATCATTATACAATTTGACCACTAGAGGGCATTTGGATAGCATTTGTATATGTAAAACCTTGTGCTCATACAGCATATTATTTACCATGTATTGATCATTGATATCTAAAAGGTTGTTATGTCAGAACAACAAATAAGTGGTCATTTTTCCTAGTCATAGATACAAGGTTAAGCACATAAGTCACACGTATTTCTCCATGTTTTGTTGTTTCCAACTTGATAATGCGTAATACAGTGTTTTCTTTGTAATCAATAATTTTCTGACTGTCCCTTTAAGCTGTGTTATTGGCATTCAAACAGTAATATGCCATCATGGATAATTGTAATGGTAATTTTGTTTGCGATTCGGGAAACAGTTTGGACATCACATCACAGAAACCAATCAATATCATGAACAAGGATAGGTATGTGATGATGTGGTTTTCACACACTTATAACCCACACTCTGCAAACAATCTTCCTCCATGGACCCGGTCCCATAGAAGTAGATTATATACAGAGTGTGGTCCACAAGTGTATGAAAACCACATCATCACATACCTATCCATTACACATTAAATAAAAAAAACATTAAAGATGAAAATAAATACTTACTTCCTCTTCCTTCCCCTCTTCCCACGGGGCTGAGGCTCTGGGAGGGGCAACTGCTGACTCCGAAGAGTTCTCCTTGGAGATGTTGTGGGAAGAGTGGAAGGAAGAGTACTGGGACGACCAAGGTGAGGAGGAGAAGATGGCTGAGGAGGAGAAGATGGCTGAGGAGGAGAAGATGGCTGAGGAGGAGAATTCTGGTTGAAGAGGAGGAGATGGCTGAAGAGGATGAGATGGCTGAAGAGGAGTAGATGGCCCGGCAGGAGTAGATGGCCCAGCAGGAGTAGATGGGCCGGCAGGAGTAGATGGGCCGGCAGGAGGAGATGGCCCAGCAGCAAGAGGCCCAGCAGCAGGAGGCCCAGCAGCAGGAGGCGGACCAGGAGATAGACCAGCATGCGCCTCCCGGAAAAAATTGAACATCTCTTGGTGCAGATTAAAGATTCTGTTTTGGCCTTGTTCGATTCTATTGAGTATGTTTATTATTTGGTTTTGTCCTTCAATTATTTGATTTTGTCCATCAAGAATTCGAGTGCGGCCTTCGATATTTTGTATCCGGGAGTTACGCATCTGGTCTATGTAGTCCAGTAGAACCCGCACCTCCGCTATTTCCTCTTGTTGTGCTTGGCGGGGTACCCGTGCACGGCGGGGTGCCCGTGCACGGCGGTGTGCGGGTCCTTGAGGGTCCTCTGGTTCCGCGGGCTCCTCCTCTGCTTCCGGGGCCTCTTCATCAGCTTCCGTGCGCAATTCGTCACGGGGGGCCTCTTCCCTCCGAAGTGGAAATTCCTCCCCACCACTCTCATCCCGGGGAGATAGATGAGGCTGTGTTTCTTGTGCTGCCTCCTCCCCAGACTCTGTATATTAAAAAAAAAAAAAAAACATGTATATATTAGCATATTTGCAAATCAAGCTTTAAATGACTTAGCTTATGATACAATTACAAATGCAGAATCATTAATCCACTTTGAAATCTAACAAACAATCAATACGATTTCCGCTCTTTCAAAACCGTGTTTGAGATATCTCTGGTCAATCTGAATGTTTTCGCGTTTGTTTTCAGTCTGTTTAAATGCACACCTAACCTATAGCCTAGATACTGATGTAACCGCAAAGTAATTGTGAATGCGTGTAAACAACGTTATAGCATTAATCTGATCCTTAAAGGGACATGAAACCCAATGTTTTATCTTTCATGATTTAGAAGCATACATTTATTATCAACTTTCTAATGTACTTTTCTTATCTAATTAGCTTCATTCTCTGGATATTCTTTGCTGAAAAGCATATCTAAATATGCTTATAAGATGCTGATTGTTAGCTGAATATAGCTGCCTCCTGTGATTGTTTCACCGTGTGCATGGCTATTTCTTAATTAAAATATATCTCAAGAATGATTCAAATTAGGTAATATAAGTACATTTGAATGTTTTGTAAAATTGTATTCGCTACCTCAATCATGAAAGTAAAGGTTTGCGTATAGTGTCCCTTGAAATACATTCGTATGTGAAATTATTGTTCAATGAGCTTACCGTCAGATGAGAGTGGCAGGTTCCCGGTATCAATTCCTCCGATACCGACTATTTCCACCTCGGAGATGCTGGGCCGCAACATTTCCTCCCATCGGCAGTACTCTATTTCCAGGGCAGGTCCGCCACCGGTTCCTGCGGCATGTCGGGCCTCCAGGCTTAACTTTTTCTTGAGATCCATCTTACAGTCCCGGTAGCGATGTTTTATCGAATCAAGATCTCTGTTCCGGCCACCCACTGCATTGACTGCATTTCTTATCTCATTCCAGAGCCTCCTCTTGTCAGTCGGGGTAGTCTTCTGGTGCTGCAGCCTCCTATACCTGGCCATATAGGCCTCTATGAGGGCCTCCTTCTCCTCCATCGAAAACCTTGCCTCCCTAGTCGCCTTGGCCTTCCCCTGTGACGATGCCCTCTGTTTCCAGGACTGTGAAGCCCTACTCTGTCCGCCACTGGGCCCAGCCACTTGTTCATCTTGAACCAAGTGGCTGGGTCCACCCACCGCTTCCACCCCCGCTTCCTGCCCCCCTTCCTGCCCTGTTCCTCTCCCCCTCCCTCTCCTCCCCCCTCTACCTCTCCCCTGCCTGGCCTCCATCTGTTCCCTAAACTAAACCCCAAATAATCAAACAAAAAGTGAGTGTGATGAAATGAAAGGGGGTCAAAATAAAGAACTAAAAAGACAAAAAAAGTGCTGAAAGTGTGAGAGGGATGTAAAAAAACAAAGAGGGTAAGGAGTATTTAAATAAACCAAAAGAAGAAGAAGACTAAAAGGAGGATATGTAAACTAAATGTAACTAGGGGATGGGTATGGGATGGGTATGGGGTATGGGATAAGAGTAAATGGGATGAAAGGGAATGGGACTACAGGGAATGGGGTATGGAGTGTAGTATGAGGGGGTAGGGGGTATGGAGTGTATGTAGTGTTATTGATAAGTGTATGTATGTATTGAATGTGTTTGCGTGTAAATGTGTTACGTGTACAGAAAAATCACTCGCTCGCTAACTGACACTACTACTAATTCTCACTAACACACTACTACTAATTCTCACTAACAAACACTCCCACTAACTCTCACTAACTACCACTAACTTACGCTCCCACTAACAACTCTCACTAACAACTCCCACTCCCACTAACTCACTCACGCTCCCATTAACAGATTCTCTCCCACTCCCACTAACTCCCACTAACTCACTCACGATAACACTAACAACTGACTCTCTCACACTAACACTAACTCACAATAATGCACCAACTCTCTAATCTTAAACCTCCAATCTCCAAAGACCCACCAGCAACACAGTCAAAGAAGCCCTGCTTGTGTGGTGCTTATATACCCTGTGTAAATGTTTAATGATGTACCAATTTCCGTTGTAAATTGTGTTCAGGTGTGCTTTATTAGCAATTAATATTAGTGCAATGTGTATTAGGTGTGTGAATTTGCGCATGCTCATTTGGAGTTAGTATTTGTGGAATGTGTAGAATGCGATGATGTCATAGTGGTCGTTTTCTCTAACATTGTCCAATAGTATTCTTTTTAAATGTGAATTTGCGATGGTGTGTTATTAGTGAAGTGTTGTATATGTATGTTTGTCCTAATATATAGTTATATTGAATGTGATTATTTTTCTAGTGTATGTATATATTTTTTATTCCTTGTTGTTATTTTGCGAATTTCCGCATCTTAAAGTATATGCGTATTCCCCGTATTACATTTTATTAAAAATCCCCCCGCTTGTGAATGTGTAATGCTTGTGTGCTTTGTTGATTGATTGTTGTTGTGACATTTGCGGCGTGTTATTGTTGTGCATGATGTGGTATGCGTCATATGACCGAGCTGTGCGTATTCTCGCGAGATCGAGTGTTAGGTGAAAAAAGCTATTTTTTTGCTTTCCCATTGATCTCTATGGGAGACTGTCTAACGCAGGCAGTATTACGCGTGTGACATACACGCGTTAGGAGCATCGTTAGATGGTCTGTTTTGAACTCTAAATACCGGAGTCAAACAATGACGTGCGTTAGACATAAAACACGCGTGGCGTTAGCAACCCATCTACCGCCGAACTCCAAATCTAGCCGTTTATTTCTCATTTTCCCCACTGTTGATTGATGACCATTAAACCCACAAGTGTAGCAAACACAGATTACATTAAGTGCTTGATAGATAGATCTCAATGACACCAAATGATGTCGATATCTTTTTGAAGTTCAAAAGAAATATTCCAAATATTTTCTGAGCTGACATTTTCACAATTTATTATTAAAAAAAGAAAATCAAAGCACTTACAACAAATCAATTTGACACAAAGCAGAAGTGAGTTCATAGCATGTTACAGTCTTCTCATAACATAAAGTGACTCTGATTTATATTACATATAAATATAAATCAGCTCTGCTTATTTAATGAGACACATGCCCAAATCCTTTGTTGAAGGGCACAAGCAGATTGGATTTAGTGTAAACTTTAACAAACCCTGCTGCTTGGCAACACAAGTAAACATTGTAAAGTGTTTCCTGGTTGTGAGATGTTAAAGCAGAAAAAGAGAAATAAATCTGAACTTATAATTCCAAAATTATATAACAAAAATGTACTTTCTATTGACATTAAACAAAGTGAAACCTACTTATGAACCAATGCAATCAAAATAAAAGGGACAGTCAATACCAAAAAAGATAGCTAATCCCTTTATTACCCATTCCCTAGTTTTGCACAACCAACACACTTTTTACCTCTGGGATTACCTTGTATCTAACCCTCTGCAGACTGCCCCTTATCTCAGTTATATAAATATACTTTTTACCTCAGTGATTACCTTGTATCTAAGCCTCTGCAGACTGACCCTTATCTCAGTTATATTAATATACTTTTTACCTCTGTGATTACCTTGTATCTAAGCCTCTGCATACTGACCCTTATCTCAGTTATATTAATATACGTTTTACCTCTGTGATTACCTTGTATCTAAGCCTCTGCAGACTGACCCTTATCTCAGTTATATTAATATACGTTTTACCTCTGTGATTACCTTGTATCTAAGCCTCTGCATACTGACCCTTATCTCAGTTATATTAATATACATTTTACCTCTGTGATTACCTTGTATCTAAGCCTCTGCAGACTGCCCCCTTATTTCAGCGCTGACTCATAAATAACTCCATGGGAGTGAGCACAATGTTATCTATATGACCCACATGAACTAACGCCCTCTAGGTTCTAGCTGTGAAAAACTATCAAAATGCACTGAGATAAAAGAGCGGCATTCAAGGGCTTAGAAATTAGCATATGAGCCTACCTAGGTCTAGCTTTCAACTAAGAATACCAAGAGAACAAAGCACATTTGATGATAAAAGTTCATTGGAAAGTTGTTTAATTACATGCGCTATCTGAATAATGAAAGTTTAATTTGGATTTTACTGTCCCTAGGCTCATATGCTAATTTCTAAGCTGTTGAAGGACGCCTCTTATCTCAGGTCATTTTGACAGTTTTTCAAAGTTAAACAGTGCTAGTTCATGTGTGCCATATTAGATAACATTGTGCTCACTCCCGTGGAGTTATTTATGAGTCAGTACTGATTTGCTAAAATGCAAGTCTGTCAAAAGAACTGAGTTAAGGGGGCAGTTTGCAGAGGCTTAGATACAAGGTAATCACAGAGGTAAAAAGTATATTAAAGATTAAACGGTCATTGCAAAAGTTATGTTGCTGTAAACGAAACGCGTTAGACTATGGCCTATATTTATCAAAGTCTGGTGGACCTGATCCGACAATGCGGATCAGGTCTGCCAGACCTCGCTGAATACGGAGAGCAATACGCTCTCCGTATTCAGCATTGCTCCAGCAGCGCAACGCCGCCCCCTGCAGACTCGCGGCCAATCGACCGCCAGCAGGGGGTGTCAATCAACCCGATCGTACTCGATCGGGTTGATTTCCGGCGATGTCTGTCCGCCTGCTCAGAGTAGGCGGACAGGTTATGGAGCAGCGGTCTTTGTGACCGCTGTTTCATAACTGCTGTTTCTGGCGAGCCTGAAGACTCGCCAGAAACACAGGGCATCAAGCTCCATTCGGAGCTTGATAGATAGGCCCCTATGTCCGCTGCTTGCCTTTTTACAGTGTGCACTTTGTCACCTCTCTGGATTAATACATTTTTGCTCTTTTAACCTTACCTACCGTCATTGCTTCTTTTATTTGAGCGTTGTGTTTGTTGTTGGACTATTAAAGGGATAGTCTAGTCAAAATTAAACTTTCATGATTCAAATAGAGCAGCAATTTTAAGCAACTTTCTAATTTACTCCTATTATCATTTTTTCTTAATTCTCTTGGTATCTTTACTTAAACATATCTACCTAAGCCTTGCAAGAAAACACAGAACTTTTCTCAGCTGTTCCCCTGCTTTGCAAACAGTCTGATTTTAAAACATATCTACCCAAGCCTTGCAAGAAAACACAGAACTTTTCTCAGCTGTTCCCCTGCTTTGCAAACAGTCTGATTTTAAAACATATCTACCCAAGCCTTGCAAGAAAACACAGAACTTTTCTCAGCTGTTCCCCTGCTTTGCAAACAGGTAGCTCCTGGAAGATAGTAATATCATTATATTTAACCTACCCTGTTATTTTCTGATGTGTCTATTGCTATATGTTTTGGCTATTCTTGTTTTGTTTTTATAATTTAAAATTCATATTTTATTACCATTATATCTGACCATTATGTTAAAAGTTAGTTTAACCAGCTATAGGCCATATATCTTTTTGTACTTTAATGGTTTTATTCCCCTACATGAATAGCTCTGTGTTATCTCTGTAATTTTAACTTTCCCTGTGTTTTTGCTTGTATGACCCTAGCTCAAATGTTCATAGATATTCCCTCCCCATTCCTATAAATGTTTGCAAGCCAATCTGACGCTAATTTATCTCTCTCCTTCAGTCTGATTTTAAAACATATCTACCCAAGCCTTGCAAGAAAACACATAACTTTTCTCAGCTGTTCCCCTGCTTTGCAAACAGTCTGATTTTAAAACATATCTACCCAAGCCTTGCAAGAAAACACAGAACTTTTCTCAGCTGTTCCCCTGCTTTGCAAACAAGTAGCTCATGGAAGATAGTTTCCCTCCCACCCACCCCAGGCTCATTTCTTCATCCCACCCACCCCAGGCTCATTTCTTCATTTATAGATAGTCTCCCACACTACTTTCATTCTCCTTAAATAACAGCTGCAACCACTGATCAGCACATCCTTCCTTTTACTTAACCCTATAGAATACATACCCTCTCTTCCTACAAATAGCTATATATCACACATCAATAGTGTATATACTTTTTATTTTTATTTTTTATCTACACGCCTCATACCACTAACATGAATCCAAATATAACCATACTGTTATTCATGATAACCCTTTTCTCAATCCAATTTTGTTGTCATAATAACCGCCATAAGCACACACCTCTAACTGGAAAACAAATTATCATACACCATGGCCTGCTCTATTGCTGTAACTTATCTGCTGAGTGCTGGTGGAGGGTTATAAAAAATAACCCTCCGTCCCCCACCTCACAAAATTATAAAGTATCACATTCACTATATGGCCAATCAAAAATGATTTCCAAATTCCTATTCCTTATGTTACTTGCCCTTGCAAATGATGTAGAGTCTAACCCTGGTCCCCTAACACATTCCCTTCCAGCTATAAAAGGCCTCTCCTTTGTGCACTGTAATATCCACAGCTTACTACCAAAAATTGATGCACTGCAAGCTTGGTGTTTACAATACAAACCCAAAATCATTGTGATCTCTGAATCGTGGCTAACCGCAAAAATACCTGACTCTGCCATTGCAATACATGGATATTCATGCCATAGAAATGATAGAGCAAAGAGAGGAGGCGGTATTGTAATTTATGTTGACAATTCCACAAAGTACACCCCCTTACAAAAATCTAGCTCTCCTGCCACCTTTCATTTCCTTTCTGGCAAAATTGAAATCCCATGCAGTAAATCAATAATTGTTGCAGGGATCTACCGCCCACCTAGCTCCCCTGTACATTCCCTTTCTGACATAGCACATCTCCTTAGTGAAACCATAGCTCAAAACCCAAAAAGTGAAATTTTGGTTTTTGGAGATTTTAATATTGATTGGCTGAATCCAAAAAATAATAGTTGTCGCTCACTGTTTAAATCTCTGCAGCTAACACAATTAATCTCCTCTCCAACTCGCATAAACATCAAAAGCCATAATCACACCCTGCTTGACTGGATTCTCTCCACTTCTCCCAACCGAATCCAGGAGGCAGGTGTTCTCCCTAACAATTTCAGTGACCACTGCCTAGTGTACTGCGTGCGCAAAATAAAGGCAACTAAATCCTCTCCCAAGGTTAAAATCACCAGGTCCTTCAAAAAATGTAATCTTCAATCATTTCTAAATGATATTAAGAACCTCCCCTGGCACAGATTAAACCTAATCCCAGATCTAGATTCTGCAGTAGAATTCTTCCAGTCTGAACTCCTACAAGTTTGGAATTTGCATGCCCCGCTGCGTAAGGTGAGAGTAAAAGGAGCACAATCAAATCTGATCAATAACATATCAAACCCTAGAAAGTTTTGGAAACTCATAAACAACTTACAAAATCCACCAATCCACTCCCAACCCCCCACTATCAATGTGGACAACCAAACCCTGCAACTCCCCTTAGAAGTAGTAAATGCCTTTAATAGTTATTTTGTCGGATGCTCCACCACCCTGATTGACAAACTAATAAATGACATGCATCCTGAAACTACAAATGTGGATCAGGCCCCACTAAATCAGCAAAGACCCAATATACAGAAGTTCAATTTTAGACCTGTACCCATCAAGGTCGTTAAGAAACACCTTGATAATCTAAAAATGAAAAACCAGTCTGGACCTGATCAAATCACAGCAATGCTGTTGAAGCTCAGTGCTCCGGCAATTGCTAAACCCGTCACAACCCTAATTAACGAATCCTTAGTTTCTGAATACATACCCAATCTTTGGAAAACTGCAAGAGTAGTGCCTATCCATAAAAGTGGGGAGTTAACCTTGGTTTCTAATTATCGTCCCATATCTTTGCTCCCAGTATTGTCAAAAATCTTAGAAAAATGCGTCCATACGCAACTATGTGAGTATTACCAGCAATCTAACTATCTGACTCCTGATCAATCAGGTTTTCGCCCGAATCACTCCACTACAACTGCCCTCCTAAAAGTTTGCAATGACATCCAAACTGGCATGGAACAAGGAGACCTAACTGGAGCTATTTTCCTTGACTTTGCAAAGGCCTTTGACACAGTAGACCATGACATACTACTGCTCAAACTAAAAAACTCAGGTATTGGTGATCGTCCGCTAACCTGGTTTCGATCATATGTATCGGATAGATCACAATATGTCTCCATTTCTGACAGTGACTCCCTCCCTCTCCCGGTCACATGTGGTGTTCCCCAAGGATCCATTCTCAGCCCCCTGCTATTCACATTATTTATAAATGATCTGCCTAATGTCTGCAAATCCTCAACTGTACACATGTACGCAGACGACACAGTAATCTATGCAAACAATTCCGATCTGCCGCAGCTTGAAGCAGTGCTCCAAGACCAATTCACAGAGGTAGAAAAATGGATCTCAAAAAACAAACTCTTCCTAAACACTGACAAAACTGTCACAATGATCTTTGGAACGGGACTTAAATTACACAAATTACAAAATTCCCATCTACGCATCAAAACAAAATCCAATTGCACGCTGACCGCAGTCCACTCTTTCAAATACTTGGGTATGTTGTTAGACCCCAATCTATCTTTTGGCCTCCACATAGAAAAACTTGCATCTAAACTTTACCCAAAACTAGGTGCCCTGTACAGAAACAAATCCTGCCTCAGCCCTACAGTAAAGGAAAAGATTGTACAGCAAATGCTGATGCCTATCATGGATTATGGGGACGTAGTATACGCACCTGCACCGCAAACTCACCTTAATAAACTTAATACATTGTATAACTCGTTCTGCCGCTTTGTGCTACAATGTAACTACAGGACCCACCATTGTGACATGCTAAAAGAACTAAACTGGCTGTCGCTGGAATCCAGACGCACCCTCCATCTTTCCTGCCTTGTGTTTAAGAGCCTTTCTGGGAAGCTCCCACCCTACCTGAGCAGAATGCTCTCCCCGGCTATTCCCACCTCCTATAACCTCCTATCCAATACCAGCACATTATTTAGTTTGCCTCAATACAAAAAGAAAGCAGCTCGATCCTCCTTTTCCTACAGAGCACCACAATTATGGAACGACCTCCCGCACACTTTCAAACCTTCCCCAAGCCTAATATCCTTTAAGAGATCCCTCTCTACATATCTCAAAACAGAATGCACCTGTCATGGTTGATTAATTACCTGTTCTATGTTAAATTTTGTATATATTGTGTATTAATATTGTTTTTGTATTTTATTGTACCCTATTGTATCAATGCAATGTCTTGTGGACCCAGGACATACTTGAAAACGAGAGAAATCTCAATGTATCCTTCCTGGTAAAATATTTTATAAATAAATAAATACATTTGAAAATGCAGGAATGTATGCTTAGGACCCAGACGATTTTTGGTCCAGCACCTGGGTAGCACTTGCTGATTTGTGGCTACATTTAGATACCAATCAGAAAGTGCTACCCAGGTACTGAACCAAAAATGGGCACTCTCCTAAGCTTACATTCTTGCATTTTCAAATAAAGATACCAAGAGAATGAAGAAAAATTGATAGTAATTTAGAAAGTTTTTAACAATTGCATGCTCTATCTGAATCATGAAAGTTTAATTTTGACTCCTTTAATATAACGGTGATGGTTATGCAAAACTGGGGAATGATTAATAAAGGGATTATATAACTTTTAAAAAAATATAAACATTTTTCAAGTAGTCTGTCCCTTTGACTGTATTAATTGGCCAGTTACATCTAATGTCGCACAGTACATGAGAACCAACAGAAATGCAAGAATGACATAAATCACAATCACAACATCTGCAAAACCGTAGTGCAAATTACTTCCTGCAATACCTATTTGTATTTCATATTTCCTTAAGTGTAATTAACACTATTCTCATTAGTAAATAAGAGATTTTTATCAGTTGGCCTCTCCTGACTTTGTGCTGAAGGAGTTTGTTCCCTTTCAAGAGCCATTGTGTGAGTTTTCAAAGATATGAAGATGGAATTGGAATATGCAGTAACAACTGCCATTTTGAAAGTAAGTAGAGTATTTTATGTTGTGATGTGGTTACAGTAACAAATATTTATAGAGAGGTTGTGAAAAAAATAAATTTTTTATTAAAGGGACAGTAAATCAGTTTCCAATGTACTTCTTTTATCAATTTTGCTTCATTCTCTTGGTATCTTTTATTGAAGTAGCAGCGATGCACTACTGGTAGCTAGGTGAACACATCTATAAGCCAATCACAAGAGGCTTGAGCAGGGGCATTATGGGTATAGTGTACATGTGTGTAAGATGTATTATTTATATGCATTATACTGTATATAATATGTTTCTGGTAACTTCACAATGGGAATCACGTTTTACTTTCTCCTCTGGTAACTTGCACTGGAAAAATACTTGGGGGACGATTTAACAAATGTCGGCCAGAATGATCAGCTGAAACAGATCATGTCCGGGCCGACATTGCTAAATGCAGACAGCATAGGCTGTCTTCATTTAACATTGCACAAGCATTTCTAGTGAAATGACTGTGCAATGCCACCCCCTGCACATTCGCAGCCAATCGCTAGCAGGGGGTGTCAGTCATCCTGATCGTATCTGATCGGGATGATTGCTGTCCGTCACCTCAGAGGTCTTACGATCTCTGCTTCTTAAGGCTCAGGAGGTGATGGGGGCCGGTTGCGGTTTTGTGGGAGGAGTCATGTTGGCATGGGGTGGGATAGTGGGAGGTTAGGGGTGGGGTTGTGGGTGTGTCTGGATGGTGGGTGGGTGTGTCTGGGTAGTTTGTGGTTACTTGTGGGTGCTCCATGGGTGGGGCTAAGTAAAATTCTACAAATATGGACATATGGCTGTCTCAGAGGGACAACAGAATAGAGCTCAGAATTAGGGTCTGTCCCACTCAAGTAGAAACAGTTGTGAGGTCTTTGTTATTGCAGGTTGGGACAGGATTTAGCAGGATTGGGGAATTCCACCCTATAGCACCCCTTATTGCTCTTACTTATCACTAAAAGTATTATAATGCAGATACTGATTACTAGGCACATAAATGTAGGCAGTTAGTTATCACATTATATATAAAGAGGGCAAAATGATAGATCAAACTGTATAAGCTTAATAAAAAACTAATAATATATTAAAATTTACTGAAGCAAATATGGCACCTAGTTAGGGCCATCACCCATCCTAGTATGACCAAAACAGTCATGGAATCAGAAGGTAAAATTAAAGTTAAAAGTAATTTTAACTTATTTTCAATCACTATGCAGATATATTATCTTCAATGTTTAAAATCCGCAGTTTATTGCAGATGTTTTTCTTTACAGTTTAACGTAAAACTTTATTATGCTGAACATTCTGTGTTTATGCTTATTTCAAACTGTGTAAGATATTTTATTACAAACATTTGAAGTAACAAAATGAATGGGCAAGAGGTAGCAACGCTACAATTAGTACAGCTATTGTTATGTCACCTTATAAACACTTTACCTTTTGTCCATTCTTTGCTAAATGTCAGACTGTTCATTATGACATGTGTCAGGGTATAAAGGGCCAGAGTTTAGTGAGGCAAGAAAGAGTGCCAAGGAGAAGAAGGAGAAGGAGAGGCCAAACACAGAGAACAATCAGCAGGAGTCAGTCTCTCTTCTGGTCTCTTCCAGCATCTCCAGGCCACCCAAAGAGAGCAACAGAGACGCTTAAGTTCCATGCAAAGGAGGAATCAGTTAACGTGAAATCTTTCTTCTAGTGGTAGTAAAGGAACCCAGCTTCTTTCCAGTGGTGACCCTCAAGAAAATTCATCTGAGGCTCTGCAGGAGAATAGTTCCAGGAAGACATATGCTCCAATTGATTAATGGAATAAGAAATTGGAGACCTGCAGATGGGCACTCTCTGTTACCAATGATTTTGTCCCACAGGAAGGCGTTGAAGGGAGAATATTCTGGACCATTGTGCACCCTCACATGGTATGGCAATATTTATATACTCATTTTATAGGTTGAACTCAATGGACTTCTGTCTTCTTTCAACCTCATCTACTATGTTATGAATTATAATGAGTCTTGTCATACCCGAGGACACATCACTCCCTGTCACCATGTATTTGTTACTACCTGCACTTCAAGGTGGGAGTAAGAGAATCAGATTTGTCCGCTTTGCTGTAGATTAAATCCTCGGAACAATGACTTTGTCCCACAGGAAGACGTAGAAGGAAGATTTATATATTCTGGACCATCGTAACCCTCACACAGTATGGCAATATTTATATACTCATTTTATAGGTTGAACTCAATGGACTTCTGTCTTCTTTCAACCTCATATACTATGTTATGAATTATAATGAGTCTTGTCATACCTGAGGACACATCACTCCCTGTCACCATATATTTGTTACTACCTGCACTTCAAGATGGGAGTAAGAGAATCAGATTTGTCTGCTTTGCTGTAGATTAAATCCTCGGAACAATGACTTTGTCTCACAGGAAGACGTAGAAGGAAGATTTATATATTCTGGACCATCGTAACCCTCACACAGTATGGCAATATTTATATACTCATTTTATAGGTTGAACTCAATGGACTTCTGTCTTCCTTCAACCTCATATACTATGTTATATATTATAATGAGTCTTGTCGTACCTGAGGGCACAGATGAAGCTAATAAGGCAACAGTGTCTAGGATTTATTTGCTTTATTTGGACCAACTAACTGAATGAATATAAATGAATAAATAAATAGAACATGACTTTAAAACCAGCTGTGAGTGTTGCTTTTCATTTTTTTGAACAAAATATTAATTGCATTGTACCTGTTGCTTTGTTAAAAAGAGGTGAATATATTTACAAATACATAATGTATTTCTGAGGGGTAATGAGACACTAATCTTATATTTATAATATCTATGTAAGAAATATGTACAAGTTCACACTCAGCACAAATATTAAATGATGAATCAATTTTAAAAGGGCATAAATGGAATATTAAACAGTGTTCCTTTTGGTAAAAACAAATATGTTCAATCAAAGTAAATATAAAAAGAAACAGATTGTGTAAAAAAAAAAAAAAAAGAAACTAGCAAACAACTTGTTTTATTGCAAAAGTAGCACTTAGATTTCTCACTGCAGCCCCTGCCCTTAGTGTGATAAGAGCAAAGACTTTTTAGAAACTTAAAGGGACACTGAACCCAAATTTTTTATTTTGTGATTCAGATAGAGCATGCAATTTTAAGCAACTTTCTAATTTACTCCTATTATCAAATTTTCTTTATTCTCTTGGTATGTTTATTTGAAAAGCAAGAATGTAAGTTTAGATGCCGGCCCATTTTTGGTGAACAACCTGGGTTGTCCTTGCTGATTGGACAGCACCAATAAACAAGTGCTGTCTATGGTCCTGAACCAACAATTTGCTGACTCCTTAGCATAGATTCCTTCTTTTTCAAATAAAGATATCAAGAGAACGAAGAAAAATTGATAATAGAAGTAAATTAGAAAGTTGCTTAAAATTGCATGCTCTGTCTGAATCATGAAAGAAAAAAATTGGGTTCAGCGTCCCTTTAAGTTTCATTCTGCCAGTTCTGAGCATGAGCAAATCTGAATGCCTTGTTTAGTCTATTCACTTAATATTAAACCAACTCTGGAAGTTTTTTGACATCTTGCTAGATAAGACCACAGCCTCCTTGTAGGGCTCTGAACATTGGTTTAGCCATCTGAAGTAATGGACACTAGACAAATGAAGATTAAGAAATAAATAAAAGGTATAATCAATTTATGTTGATGCATAATACATATTGCAATGGTTTATATTAAATGGACACTGAACCCAATTTTTTTCTTTCATGATTCAGATAGTGCATGCAATTTTAAGCAACTTTCTAATTTACTCCTATTATCAATTTTTCTTCGTTCTCTATGTATCTTTATTTGAAAAAGAAGGCATCTAAGTTTTTTTTTGTTCAGACTGTGGACAGCACTTTTTTATTGGTGGATAAATTTATCCACTAATCAGCAAGAACAACCCAGGTTGTTCACCAAAAATGGTCCGGCATCTAAACTTACATTCTTGCATTTCAAATAAAGATACCAAGAAAATTTGATAATAGGAGTAAATTAGAAAGTTGCTTAAAATTTCATGCTCTGTCTGAATCACGAAAGAAAAAAATTGGGTTCAATGTCCCTTTAAGTATTAGCCACTGCTTAGTGCTGTTTTATTACCACAATAAAACAGACAGTTAAATATCCCTTTAAACAGTTCTTGCTTTTGTGTAAAATTGAGACCAAAAAGCAAATTCTATAACTTGCAATTGCTGTAAATCAGACAGCTGGTTTAGGCAATTTGCAGCATAGTGATAACATAGGTTACCAAATTAGAAGGGTATGCTGGGATGATCAGGCATTAAATAACTTTTTTCTTTTTTATTCAAAATCCCCTTACTACCACCATCCTCTAAAATCTTCACAAGCAACTTGCTGAATTGCTCATTGGGATCAGTGTCAAGTCTACGGTAAAACTTATCATCACACAGTATCCTGACTGCCTCAGCAACATAATCTTTATAGTCTTGTAGTACAATCCTGCCACCTTTATCGGCTTGGCGGATGACCAGGTTTCTATTTTTCATTAGATTTTTTATGGCTTGTTGTTCATTCGGCCAAAGTTTGGATTTACCAAAGTCTTGGATTGTATTTTTTCAAAATCATTCATTATCATTTGTTGAAATAAGTCAACATAAGTTGCTTCTGGTTTAGGGGGATTAAAAGTAGAAGGTAATTTCAAATGAGTATGTATACTAGACTCAAATAAATCATGGCTTAAATCATCAGGGTTAAGATAATAAGTAGTAGGAGATTGAGAACTATCAGAGTCTAACAATATTAATGGACCCTCTAGCTTGTTTTTCCTCATATTTTTAGTAGAAAAATATCTTTGTAAAGATAGCTTTCTTGTATACCTATTGAGGTCTACGAATAAATCAAAAAGATTGTGAGAATTAGGAGGGCAAAATGAGAGGCCTCTGCTCAGAATTCTTACCTCATCATTTGTAAGTACATGAGATGAGAGGTTAAAAATTCCTTCTTTTAATTTTGTGAGTTTTTCCTTTTTGACTGTGTTCCCTCTACCCCTTCGTCCCCGTTTGGGAAAGGTCTTTTTTTCATAGTTTTTGGTTGATTGTAATTCCGTCTCCAAAGGGGTGCCAACTGGCGTTCCCCTAAAAAAGACCCATTAGAGGTAGAGGGAACATCATCTCTCCTTTGCATCTCCAATCTATCATTAGAATAATGATTAAATTCAGGCCCAACCGAATATTGGGTTTGGGTATTGAATGTATTAATTAGATTGTTCTCTATTTTGTCCTACATTTTGTAATGGTAGAAATCTATTATTAATTGGTATGGCATTAGGGTTGGCAAAAAATTGCCCATTCTGTGTTGGTGAATTACCCAAAAGAACAGTATTTAAATTTGTGGGCGTCTGATGGTGTCTATTTTTGAAATTAGAGTACTGAGAGTTGTTTTGTCTAAAGGACTGATGATTCCTATAATTCCCTGTCTGTGTGTGGGGTGTGCTGTAAGAAGAGGTATTGTAGTTCTTACTATGGGAATTATGTTTTTTGTTTTTGTTCTTATTTTTATGTTGTACTACAGTCCATTCATTGTTTTTGTTAATATTGGATTTATTCTTATTATATGAATAGACTTCTCCTTTCTCATAGTCACCCTCATCTCTTTTCATTTTAGTCTGTTTGGTCTTAATTACTTCATTTTGATAATTGTCTGAAGCCTTGAATGTCTGTGCATTCAATTTTACATATTCCGGTTGTTCTTGCATGGTTTCAAGATCCTTTTGAACCAATTCAATCTCTTTACCAACCTTCTCTAACAAAGTTTGTCGGTGTTTTATTAATAGTTCAATTAAACTAAAAGAGCATTCATTTAATATATTTTGCCATTTTTCCAATAATTCAACATAATTTTTAAAGGAACAATTTTAAAATACTCTAAGTCCCCTAGGTATTTGTTTTTTATCTTTATAATTTGTTAAGGAGTCTATGTCCCACCAATGGCGATGTTCTAATTTTAATAACCCCTCCAATTTGGAAAAAAGATTCACTATGCATTTAATTTGTGTAGAATCTTGTGGATTCTCAGGAGGGTGGCCATTGGTAGCAGTGGAATTCCTTCTTGCTGCTCTTTCTAAAGTGGATAGCTTTTTATAAAACTGTATATAAGTATAGGTAAGAGAGTTATTGATCTATAAGAAGACTAAATGCTGCACTCCTATATAACCTAAAAAGGTTATATATCAGACAAGCAAAGGGTATCTCTCTAAGGATAACCTAATAGGAGGCGCTCTAGGTCAATAAATGAGAGAGTCTAAACAGATATAATATGTTAAGATAAATGATATGCAAATATGTACAAGTAAATCATATGTAACAAATGTAACAAATGAATTGCATAACATTCAAAGGACATAAGGATACATAATATGAAAAAGTCTCTTTCAAATAAAAAGTCCCAATTATGAATCCAAACCAAATGGGAGATAGGAGGGATCAGACCATGGAAGACAATGGAAGACAATCAGAAGCTGCACTCTCCTCACATCAAAACAGGTAAGACGTCTACAAAAAGAAGGGAGAAAAAAGAGAGGCGCTTGTGTGTACCAGTGGAAGCAGATTAAAAGACTTGTATTCACCCACACAGGGTACTCACATTTGGATGAAGCACTCAGACAGTGCTATTAGGCGCAGACTGGGTGATCAACAGCAACCCAGCTTACTGTGCTTTCCAGCAAATGTACAGGAAAACCTTTGGCTCTAATCCTTTAGAACTGGAAATGGAACCGCCAAACGATATCCCTTTCAGCAGGACACAGCAACCAGCATGCAAAAAACACACACAGGGACCTCCACAAATCGCGGAGCCAGTCCCAGTGCAAATGATTGGTAGGAGGTGGTGATTAATGATCAGAGGAGGTTCCAATAAAAATTATAATTTATTAAAACATTAATAAAACAATACAGGAACCAAGAGATAGGGCATATAGTAACCCTCTCTTAGAAATAACATGCAACGCGTTTCTCAGCACCAACGCTGTTTCATCAGGCATATAAAACATACTGATCATAGCTCTTATATATACACCAACACTACCAATCAATTAATTCAAAGAATGACAAACACCTGAGAGTTTGCCTCAGCACTTTAACCCTTCGTCTATGGTATATATTTCTCTCATTTGCAAAAAATAAACTATAATGATTAACAATAATGATTAACAATATGAAATCTATGTAAACTCTATATATAAAAAATCAAACCTATTATCGAGAAATATTTTCTCAAAAAAGTAAATTTCTATTTAATAAAGTGTAAACTCTTTGGTGAACAGATAAGGGGGCAATATAAACAATAAATGTAATGTTTGACAGATGATATATGTATTGCTTAGATGGGCATTATAGAATGATTAGTGCCTAAGTCATCTGATGGAAAAACATAGAAAAGAGTTGCAAGTTTTGCATGGGAGCATTTGAAGAGTTCTTTATATACAACTCCAACTGGGCGCGTAACCTGGTGTTCTATGGCCAGTACATTGATGACCTGCTCTTCATCTGGGATGGAACCTCACGAGAGGCCAAATTATTTGTCAAACATCTGAATAATAATGATATGGGCCTCACTTTCACTCACGACATTTAGCCACAGAAAATTGATTTTTTTGGATGTTCTATTACAATGGGGAACTGAGGGCAATGTTTGTACTTCAACGTTTTTCAAGAAGGTCGGTAGTAATAATTTTTTACACTTTGGAAGTAACCACTTGAAAAGTTGGAAGACAAACATCCATTTCAGTCAATTTAACAGGATTAGGAGAAATGGTAGTACTTTACAGACCTATGATGAACAATCATCCATCCTGGTAGAGAGATTTCTTGCAAAGGGTTATCCCCCCTCTCTCATTAAGAATAGCCAAAAGAGAGCTAGAGAACTCAATAGACTTTCATTACGTAAAGATAAAACTAGTAAACAAAATTTTACTACAACACTAGACAGGGAGGAGGCCCCACAACCTAGATTTATAACTCAATTTAATTCGAATCATAGAGCCATTAAAAAATCGCTCACCAAACATTGGCACATTTTACAGAAAGACCCCGTTCTTAAACAGATATTGGAAAACAAACCAAAGATGACCTATAGAAGGGCTCCTACCCTCAAACAAAAATTGGCACCTAGCAAGATAGTAATGTCTAAAAAAATAAAAAAAACAGACCTTCAAGCATACATCTCCAGGGATACACAGATGTGGTCATCCTAGATGTTCCATTTGTAAATACATCATACCAAAAACTGTTACTATCACTGCAAATGTCACGGGAGAGATATACAGGATAAATAATCGGATTACCTGTAATACTTCTTTTGTGATATATGCACTGAATTTTAAATGTGGCCTGCAATATTTAGGCCGTACGACCAGAAAAGTCCACACAAGATGGAGTGAACATTTGCGAAATATAAAAAAGAAGCTTCTTAACCACAGTGTGCCTAGACATTATGTACAGACACACTTTGGTGAACCCTGTTGTTACCATATTACTCCTATCGGAAATATTCCATCTTCTCACAAATATAATAGATATATAAAATTAAGACAGAGAGAAACCTTTTGGATCTATAAGTTCCAATCCCTCTTTCCCAAAGGCCTCAATGAAGTAATAGACTCTGCTGCTTTTAATTAAGTTTCTGTTTTTTTTGTTTTTTTGTACACCTGAGTTTATGTATTGTATATATTTCTCTGTATCTCCTTTTTCCAGATTATAGTATACCATTATGGTTATTAAAATGGTGTTTATAAATTTATATTCAGTATCAAGAAATGTCGCTATATACATATCAACTAGTTTAATGAGACGCTCCCTATCTGGATACATACACTAACAAGTCTAACAAGACACTCCCTTTATTTCATTTTTATCATTTTTATTTATTATTATTTATTCTTGAGATGCATATCATTAGGGTTATCATCCTTATTCTTTCTTTGGCCCATTACACACACATCTTCACTTTCACCCCTTTTATTATATATTATATTCACACTTATTCACTGTTTTTCACATCACACTCATTTATTATCTCATTATGTATTTATTTTGACATTATTTATATTTATACATATATCTTATTCCCTGAACATATAGGTTTATGGTTTAAACTATTGGCATCAATTGTATTTCCATAGTTATAGTTGTGACTCTTATACCCTTTATACTTCATCACCCCCCCAATATTATAACATTTTGCATTAGATCCCTTCACTTATCACACTTCGTCATTTAGTATTCACATTTATTCATTGGAATAAATTAGAGTATAGATTATTTTCTTCCACCCCAGTTATGTTTAAGTTACGTACATATATTTAGTTTTCTTTGATTTCACTATTGTTATTATCGCCTAGTGTCTCTTGACACTTGTTGCCTAGCAACAGTTAGCCAATAGCAGCTAACGAATTGCACACCTCCAAAGCCGGATTTACATCTCAGGTGCCTGTAGGCACAAAAACCTGAAGCGCCCCCCCCCCCCAAAAAAAAGAAAGTGAAAAAAATGAGGACTTTTTTTTATTATTATTTAGGACAACTAAAAATAAATATTAGATGTAAAAAGGAAATTTATGCTTACCTGATAAATTGATTTCTTCTACGATACGACGAGTCCACGGATTCATCCTTTACTTGTGGGATATTATCCTCCTGCTAACAGGAAGTGGCAAAGAGCACCACAGCAGAGCTGTCTATATAGCTCCTCCCTTGACTCCACCCCCCAGTCATTCGACCGAAGGTATAGGAAGAAAAAGGAGAAACTAAAAGGTGCAGAGGTGACTGAAGTTTTAAACAAAATAATATAATCTGTCTTAATTTGACAGGGTGGGCCGTGGACTCGTCGTATCGTAGAAGAAATCAATTTATCAGGTAAGCATAAATTTCCTTTTCTTCTACAAGATACGACGAGTCCACGGATTCATCCTTTACTTGTGGGCTACAATACCAAAGCTACAGGACACGGATGAACGGGAGGGACAAGACAGATACCTAAACAGAAGGCACCACTGCTTGAAGAACTTTTCTCCCAAAAATAGCCTCAGAAGAAGTTTTTGGAAAAGGTATGAAGGGAAGACCAAGTCAAGCCTTACAAATCTGTTCAACAGAAGCATCGTTTTTAAAAACCCATGTGGAAGCCACCGCTCTAGTAGAATGGGCTGTAATCTTTTCAGGAGGCTGCTGTCCACCAGTCTTGTATGCCAAACGGATGATGCTTTTCAGCCAAAAGAAAGAGAGGTAGCCGTAGCTTTTTGCCCTCTACGTTTTACAGACTTGCAAGTAAAACAAGGCTTAAGTTAGGACACAGAGAAGGAACAACAATTTCCTGATTAAAATTCTTATTAGACACAACCTTAGGAAGGAATCCAGGTTTAGTGCGCAAAACCACCTTATCAGAATGGAATATAAGATAAGGTGAGTCACATTGTAATACAGATAGCTCAGAAACTCTTCGAGCAGAAGAGATAGCAACTTAAAACAGAACTTTCCGAATTCGGATCAGGTGTTGCGGAGGGGAGGAGCAAGCAGGTGAAGGTGCGTTGCTGCTCCGTGTTTGCCTCAGCTAGAAGGAAACCATACCCTTCCCCCTCAACGCTGTAACCTTAGCCCAGAATTTGGGCTTGAATCCGGGATAAAGGATTCACTGGCCGGAAAGTGGAAAAAGCATAAGGTGGGAATAAAACCTATGGACAATGTACCGCTGACAACTATAAGACAGCTAGTGGTACACATACAGCTTGAAGCCGGGAGATTGAGTAACCGGTACCCTGTTTCAATAACCAAAGACATCTACAAACACGGGTAACGATGTTGGCAGCCCGGTAAGGAAATAGGAGAAGTTAAGAAGTGGACGCACTACACAGTTATCAAATATTGAAGAGTGTTTCCCTAAAGAAGAAAGACTGTTGCAAAGATAATTTACTGCTGGGTTGCTTGCCGAGCTTCAGAGTTTCTCCTACGCTGGACAAAGTGGGCTTGGCAAAAGAACGGGCTTACCTGTGAATAAGCCCACCTGGTTTTGGGTTGGATCAGGTGGATGGTATCCCGAATACTAGCAGCGGTGTCTTTTACTTTCCCCTTCTTCATCCTGTGACTTCAAGTCTCTGGGACGCGGTGCGGCTCTCGGGAGGAGAGAGAGACTGCACCGTTCTACGTCATCACCCGCAGCCGCCTCCGTAGCCTCAGTCCAGCGAAGACTCCAGTGTGTGGCGTGCCTCGCTTACCGCAAAGGAAGAACAGTGTAATCGGCTCCTCGCTGCCAGAGAAGGGCATAACAGTACAGACTGCGAGAGGTACGGTAAGCCCATACTGTGAAAATTTGTGGAGTGGAGATTAAGGCATAGTCGGCTGGATTTAGGTGGGACGACTGTCTCGGAGTCAAAGTGGAAATCCTTTAAAAATGAACGCTCTCTTTTGTTTTCTGTTTCCCCCCCTACATTAAAATCTGAGATAAACGAAGTTGGTATAGGGGAAAGGAAGGGAGAGGAAAGGTGGGAAGAGAGAGAAGGGAAAAAAAGAAAATTGCTGAAAGGAAAAAAAAGGATTGACTTGATTATTAATTAAAACTAACAGAACTTTGACTGGGAAAATCTAAGACTCCGGCTCTTTATATAGCTGACTGCCTTTGGGCAGAAAGAGCTTGCAAACAAAATCTAATAAGGGCTGTGATTGTTATATTGTCTATGTTAGAAGTTTAAAACAGAGGTCTGGCAATTAAGGAGAAAACAATCTTGTATCTTTCTATGTACCTGAAAGACTCTGTGAAGGAACACCTCATTTTTCGGTATTTGAATTGCTCTAAATTGATATTTGATAAGGATGTTGTGTCCCAGAAAAGGGAAATATATGATAAGTCTGTGGTAGGGGGAAATTAATCTGGTTAAGTTTGTTTGTTTAAGGTAATTTTCTATACTAGATTAGTAAGTATCCCTGTCTGCCTGACAGAGGCTGGTCTTATTTTCACTTATTGAATTGTAAGCAATTCTATTAATGAATTTGCTTTAAAAAAAAAAAAAAAAGGGGGCAACGGGGGGAGGGGGGGCACTTTGTATATACTATTTCACTGCTTGGTTTATTTTATTGTTTTTTTTTTTTTGCAAAAATAACCCCTCACAAGTGGGGAGTAAGTGTGATACTCACATATATGGATAAATTTATGACACAGACAAAGAACAAATCTCCAGTGATGGCAGCCAGGAATAGGGACAAAAAAAACAAAGGAAATAGTGAAACTATGGTTGAGATAAATAATGAGAGTTTTAATCAGATAGATACTCAGACACTTGATTAAAAATATATCAGAGATCTTTATTCCTCAATTTGATCAGGTTAGAGCACAAATTTCAGGGTTAGCAACTGAAGTTAGGCAATTTTCTAGAAGGTTATCTGAAGCAGAACAAAGGATCTCTGATATAGAAGATAACAGTATTATAAATGAGACTAAAATAACCAAAATGGAAAAAAGTATAAGGGATTTACAGATTAAAGCAGATGATTTAGAAAATAGAGCCAGACGGAATAATCTTAAAATAATAGGTCTTTCTGAAAAAACACAATATAAGGATTTAAACAAATTCATATCTATCATTCTTCCTGAGATACTAGAAATCCCTGCTAATGAATTACCCTTTCTGATTGAGAGAAGTCATAGGATAGGACCACTGAAAGAAAACAGAAGTATTGATAGACCGAGACCCATAATTGCCAAATTTCTCAACTTCCAAGATAAGTTAAAGATGCTTTACTATTACAGGAAAAAAAACACAATTTATGCTTACCTGATAAATTTATTTCTCTTGTGGTGTATCCAGTCCACGGATCATCCATTACTTGTGGGATATTCTCATTCCCAACAGGAAGTTGCAAGAGGACACCCACAGCAGAGCTGTTATATAGCTCCTCCCCTAACTGCCATATCCAGTCATTCGACCGAAAACACGCAGAGAAAGGAGAAACCATAGGGTGCAGTGGTGACTGTAGTTTAAATTAAAAAATTACCTGCCTTAAAATGATAGGGCGGGCCGTGGACTGGATACACCACAAGAGAAATAAATTTATCAGGTAAGCATAAATTGTGTTTTCTCTTGTAAGGTGTATCCAGTCCACGGATCATCCATTACTTGTGGGATACCAATACCAAAGCTACAGTACACGGATGAAGGGAGGGACAAGGCAGGTACTTAAACGGAAGCTACCACTGCCTGTAAAACCTTTCTCCCAAAAATAGCCTCGGAAGAAGCAAAAGTATCAAATTTGTAGAATTTTTAAAAAGTATGAAGCGAAGACCAAGTCGTCGCCTTGCAAATCTGTTCAACAGAAGCCTCATTTTTAAAGGCCCAAGTGGAAGCCACAGCTCTAGTAGAATGAGCTGTAATCCTTTCAGGAGGCTGCTGGCTAAGATTATGCTTCTTAGCCAAAAAGAAAGAGAGGTTGCCGAAGCCTTTTGACCTCTCCTCTGTCCAGAGTAGACAACAAGCAAAGCAGATGTTTGACGAAAATCTTTAGTAGCTTGTAAGTAAAACTTTAAAGCACAAACCACGTCCAGATTGTGTAATAGACGTTCCTTCTTTGAAGAAGGATTAGGACACAAGGATGGAACAACAATCTCTTGATTGATATTCTTGTTAGATACCACCTTAGATAAAAACCCAGGTTTGGTAAGCAGGATTACCTTATCCGTATGGAAGATCAGATAAGGAGAATCACATTGTAAAGCAGATAACTTGGAGACTCTACGAGCCGAGGAAATAGCTACCAAAAACAGAACTTTCAAAGATAAAAGTTTGATATCTATGGAATGAAGAGGTTCAAACGGAACTCCTTGAAGAACCTTAAGAACCAAATTTAAGCTCCATGGGGGAGCAACAGGTTTAAACACAGGCTTGATTCTAACCAAAGCCTGACAAAATGCCTGAACATCTGGAACATCTGCCAGACGCTTGTGCAAAAGAATAGACAGAGCAGAAATCTGTCCTTTTAAGGAACTAGCTGACAATCCTTTTTCCAAACCATCTTGGAGAAAAGATAATATCCTGGGAATCCTGACCTTACTCCATGAGTAACCCTTGGATTCACACCAATAAAGATATGTACGCCATATTTTATGGTAAATTTTCCTGGTGACAGGCTTTCGTGCCTGTATTAAGGTATCAATGACTGACTCGGAGAAGCCACGCTTTGATAAAATCAAGCGTTCAGTCTCCAGGCAGTCAGTCTCAGAGAAATTAGATTTGGATGGTTGAAAGGACCCTGAAGTAGAAGGTCCTGTCTCAGAGGCAGAGTCCATGGTGGAAAGGATGACATGTCCACCAGATCTGCATACCAGGTCCTGCGTGGCCACGCAGGCGCTATCAAAATCACTGATGCTCTCTCCTGCTTGACCTTGGCAATCAGTCGAGGGAGCAGAGGAAATGGTGGAAACACATAAGCCAGGTTGAAAGACCAGGGCGCTGCTAGAGCATCTATTAGCGTCGCCTTGGGATCCCTGGACCTGGATCCGTAACAAGGAAGCTTGGCGTTCTGGCAAGACGCCATGACATCCAGTTCTGGTTTGCCCCAATGATGAATCAATTGTGCAAACACCTCCGGATGGAGTTCCCACTCTCCCGGATGAAAAGTCTGACGACTTAGAAAATCCGCCTCCCAGTTCTCTACACCTGAGATATGGATAGCTGATAGGTGGCAAGGGTGAGTCTCTGCCCAGCGAATTATCTTTGACACTTCTAACATCGCTAGTGAACTTCTTGTTCCCCCTTGATGGTTGATGTAAGCCACAGTCATGATGTTGTCCGACTGAAATCTGATGTACCTCAGAGTTGCTAACTGAGGCCAAGCCTGAAGAGCATTGAATATCGCTCTCAGTTCCAGAATATTTATTGGAAGGAGTGTCTCCTCCTGAGTCCATGATCCCTGAGCCTTCAGGGAGTTCCAGACTGCACTCCAACCTAGAAGGCTGGCATCTGTTGTTACAATTGTCCAATCTGGCCTGCGAAAGGTCATACCTTTGGACAGATGGACCCGAGATAGCCACCAGAGAAGAGAATCCCTGGTCTCTTGATCCAGATTTAGTAGAGGGGACAAATCTGTGTAATCCCCGTTCCACTGACTGAGCATGCATAGTTGCAGCGGTCTGAGATGTAGGCGTGCAAACGGCACTATGTCCATTGCCGCTACCATTAAGCCGATTACTTCCATGCACTGAGCCACCGAAGGGGGCGGAATGGAATGAAGAACACGGCAGGAATTTAGAAGCTTTGATAACCTGGACTCCGTCAGGTAAATTTTCATTTCTACAGAATCTATCAGAGTCCCTAGGAAGGAAACTCTTGTGAGTGGGGATAGAGAACTCTTTTCCTCGTTCACTTTCCACCCATGCGATCTCAGAAATGCCAGTACTACGTCCGTATGAGACTTGGCAATTTGGAAGTTTGACGCCTGTATCAGGATGTCGTTTAAATAAGGGGCCACTGCTATGCCCCGCGGCCTTAGGACCGCCAGAAGCGACCCCAGAACCTTTGTAAAGATTCTTGGGGCTGTAGCTAATCCAAAGGGAAGAGCTACAAACTGGTAATGCCTGTCTAGAAAGGCAAACCTGAGAAACCAATGATGATCTTTGTGTATCGGAATGTGAAGATAAGCATCCTTTAAATCTACTGTAGTCATATATTGACCCTCCTGGATCATAGGTAGGATGGTACGAATAGTTTCCATCTTGAATGATGGAACTCTGAGGAATTTGTTTAAGATCTTTAGATCCAAAATTGGTCTGAAGGTTCCCTCTTTTTTGGGAACCACAAACAGATTTGAGTAAAAACCCTGTCCCTGTTCCTCCTTTGGAACTGGATGGATCACTCCCATAACTAGGAGGTCTCGTATACAGTGTAAGAATGCCTCTCTCTTTATCTGGTTTGCAGATAATTGTGAAAGGTGAAATCTCCCTTTTGGGGGGGAAGCTTTGAAGTCCAGAAGATATCCCTGGGACCATGATTTAAGCCATAGCGCCCTGCGCGCCTGTATAGCAAAACCAGAATTCTTAGCCGTTAGTTTAGTCAAATGAACAATGGCATCAGAAACAAAAGAATTGGCTAGCTTAAGTGCTCTAAGCTTGCCAAGTATGTCATCCAATGGAGTCGCTACCTGTAAAGCCTCTTCCAGAGACTCAAACCAGAACGCCGCAGCAGCAGTGACATGAGCAATGCATGCAAGGGGCTGTAGGATAAAACCTTGTTGAACAAACATTTTCTTAAGGTAACCTTCTAATTTTTTATCCATTGGATCTAAAAAAGCACAACTGTCCTCGACAGGGATAGTAGTACACTTTGCTAGAGTAGAAAACATAATTTATGTAAGAACTTACCTGATAAATTCATTTCTTTCATATTAGCAAGAGTCCATGAGCTAGTGACGTATGGGATATACATTCCTACCAGGAGGGGCAAAGTTTCCCAAACCTCAAAATGCCTATAAATACACCCCTCACCACACCCACAAATCAGTTTAACGAATAGCCAAGAAGTGGGGTGATAAGAAAAAAGTGCGAAAGCATAAAAAATAAGGAATTGGAATAATTGTGCTTTATACAAAAAAATCATAACCACCACAAAAAGGGTGGGCCTCATGGACTCTTGCTAATATGAAAGAAATTAATTTATCAGGTAAGTTCTTACATAAATTATGTTTTCTTTCATGTAATTAGCAAGAGTCCATGAGCTAGTGACGTATGGGATAATGAATACCCAAGATGTGGATCTTCCACGCAAGAGTCACTAGAGAGGGAGGGATAAAATAAAGAGAGCCAATTCCGCTGAAAAATAATCCACACCCAAAACAAAGTTTAAATCTTATAATGAAAAAAACTGAAATTATAAGCAGAATAATCAAACTGAAACAGCTGCCTGAAGTACTTTTCTACCAAAAAACTGCTTCAGAAGAAGAAAACACATTAAAATGGTAGAATTTAGTAAAAGTATGCAAAGAAGACCAAGTTGCTGCTTTGCAAATCTGATCAACCGAAGCTTCATTCTTAAATGCCCAGGAAGTAGAGACTGACCTAGTCGAATGAGCTGTAATCCTTTGAGGCGGAGTTCTACCCGACTCAACATAAGCATGATGAATCAAAGACTTTAACCAAGATGCCAAGGAAATGGCAGAAGCCTTCTGACCTTTCCTAGAACCAGAAAAGATAACAAATAGACTAGAAGTCTTTCGGAAATCTTTAGTAGCTTCAACATAATATTTCAAAGCTCTAACTACATCCAAAGAATGCAACGATCTTTCCTTAGAATTCTTAGGATTAGGACACAATGAAGGAACCACAATTCCTCTACTAATGTTGTTAGAATTCACAACCTTAGGTAAAAATTTAAATGAAGTTCGCAACACCGCCTTATCCTGATGAAAAATCAGAAAAGGAGACTCACAAGAAAGAGCAGATAATTCAGAAACTCTTCTAGCAGAAGAGATGGCCAAAAGAAACAAAACTTTCCAAGAAAGTAATTTAATATCCAGCGAATGCATAGGTTCAAACGGAGGAGCTTGAAGAGCCCCCAGAACCAAATTCAAACTCCAAGGAGGAGAAATTGACTTAATAACAGGTTTTATACGAACCAAAGCCTGTACAAAACAATGAATATCAGGAAGACTAGCAATCTTTCTGTGAAAAAGAACAGAAAGAGCAGAGATTTGTCCTTTCAAGGAACTTGCAGACAAACCTTTATCCAAACCATCCCGAAGAAACTGTAAAATTCTAGGAATTCTAAAAGAATGCCAAGAAAAATGATGAGAAGAACACCAAGAAATGTAAGTCTTCCAGACTCGATAATATATCTTCCTAGATACAGATTTACGAGCCTGTAACATAGTATTAATTACGGAGTCAGAGAAACCTCTATGACTGAGAATCAAGCGTTCAATCTCCATACCTTCAAATTTAAGGATTTGAGATCCTGATGGAAAAAAGGACCTTGCGATAGAAGGTCTGGTCTTAACGGAAGAGTCCACGTTGGCAAGTAGCCATCCGGACAAGATCCGCATACCAAAACCTGTGAGGCCATGCTGGAGCCACCAGCAGAACAAACGAACGCTCCTTTAGAATCTTGGAAATCACTCTTGGAAGAAGAACTAGAGGCGGAAAGATATAGGCAGGATGATACTTCCAAGGAAGTGACAATGCATCCACTGCTTCCGCCTGAGGATCCCTGGATCTGGACAGATACCTGGGAAGCATCTTGTTTAGATGAGAAGCCATCAGATCTATTTCTGGAAGTCCCCACATTTGAACAATCTGAAGAAATACCTCTGGGTGAAGAGACCATTCGCCCGGATGTAACGTTTGGCGACTGAGATAATCCGCTTCCCAATTGTCTATACCTGGGATATGAACCGCAGAAATTAGACAGGAGCTAAATTCCGCCCATACCAGTATTCGAGATACTTCTTTCATAGCCAGAGGACTGTGAGTCCCTCCTTGATGATTGACATATGCCACGGTTGTGACATTGTCCGTCTGAAAACAAATGAACGACTCTCTCTTTAGAAGAGGCCACAACTGAAGAGCTCTGAAAATTGCACGGAGTTGATTGGTAATGTTGATTGGTAATCTCGCTTCCTGAGATTCCCAAACCCCTTGTGCTGTCAGAGACCCCCAAACAGCTCCCCAACCTGTCAGACTTGCATCTGTTGAATTCACAGTCCAGGTCGGAATAACAAAAGAAGCCCCCTGAACTAAACGATGGTGGTCTGTCCACCACGTCAGAGAGTGTCGTACAATCGGTTTTAAAGATATTAATTGAGATATCTTTGTATAATCCCTGCACCACTGGTTCAGCATACAGAGCTGAAGAGGTCGCATGTGAAAACGAGCAAAGGGGATCGCGTCTGATGCAGCAGTCATAAGACCTAGAATTTCCATGCATAAGGCTACCGAAGGGAATGATTGAGACTGAAGGTTTCGACAAGCTGAAACCAATTTCAGACGTCTCTTGTCCGTTAGAGACAGAGTCATGGACACTGAATCTATCTGGAAACCTAAAAAGGTTACCCTTGTCTGAGGAATCAACAAACTCTTTGGTAAATTGATCCTCCAACCATGTTCTCGAAGAAACGATACAAGTCGATTCGTATGAGATTCTGCTAAATGTGAAGACTGAGCAAGTACCAAGATATCGTCCAAATAAGGAAATACCACAATACCCTGTTCTCTGATTACAGATAGAAGGGCACCGAGAACCTTTGTAAAAATCCTTGGAGCTGTTACTAGGCCAAACGGCAGAGCCACAAACTGGTAATGCTTGTCTAGGAAAGAGAATCTCAGAAACTGATAGTGATCTGGATGAATCGGAATATGCAGATATGCATCTTGTAAATCTATTGTGGACAAATAATGCCCTTGCTGAACAAAAGGCAGAATAGTCCTTATAGTTACCATTTTGAATGTTGGTATCCTTACATAACGATTCAATATTTTTAAATCCAGAACTGGCCTGAAGGAATTCTCCTTCTTTGGTACAATGAAGAGATTTGAGTAAAACCCCAGCCCCTGTTCCAGAACTGGAACTGGCATAATTACTCCAGCCAACTCTAGATCTGAAACACATTTCAGAAATGCTTGAGCCTTCACTGGATTTTTTGGGACACGGGAAATAAAAAATCTTCTTGCAGGAGGCCTTATCTTGAAGCCTATTCTGTACCCTTGTGAAACAATGTTCTGGATCCAAAGATTGTGAATCGAATTGATCCAAATTTCTTTGAAAAATCGTAATCTGCCCCCTACCAGCTGGGCTGGAACGAGGGCCGCACCTTCATGTGGACTTGGGAGCTGGCTTTGGCTTTCTAAAAGGCTTGGATTTATTCCAGACTGGAGATGGTTTCCAAACTGATACCGCTCCTGTAGGGGAAGGATCAAGCTTTTGTTCCTTATTGTGACGAAAGGAATGAAAACGATTAGCAGACCTAAATTTACCTTTAGATTTTTTATCCTGTGGTAAAAAAGTTCCTTTCCCCCCAGTAACAGTTGAAATAATAGAATCCAACTGTGAACCAAACAATTTATTACCCTGGAAAGAAAGGGAACGCAAAGTTGACTTAGAAGACATATCAGCATTCCAAGTTTTTAGCCATAAAGCTCTTCTAGCTAAAATAGCTAAAGACATATACCTGACATCAACCCTAATGATATCAAAGATGGCATCACAAATAAAGTTATTAGCATGTTGAAGAAGATTAACAATGCTATGAGTATTATGATCTGTTACTTGTTGTGCTAAAGCTTCCAACCAGAAAGTTGAGGCTGCAGCAACATCCGCCAAGATATAGCAGGTCTAAGAAGATTACCTGAACATAAGAAAGCTTTTCTTAGAAAGGATTCAATTTTCCTATCTAAAGGATCCTTAAAGGAAGTACTATCTGCCGTAGGAATAGTAGTACGTTTAGCAAGAGTAGAGACAGCCCCATCAACCTTAGGGATTTTGTCCCAAAACTCTGATCTGTCAGATGGCACAGGATATAATTGCTTAAACCGTTTAGAAGGAGTAAATGAATTACCCAAATTATTCCATTCCCTGGAAATTACTTCAGAAATAGCATCAGGGACGGGAAAAACCTCTGGAATAACTACAGGAGGTTTAAAAACCGTATTCAAACGTTTAGATTTAGTATCAAGAGGACCAGATTCCTCTATTTCTAATGCAATTAAGACTTCTTCAAGCAAAGAACGAATAAATTCCATTTTAAATAAATATGAAGATTTATCAGTATCAAATTCTGAAACAGAATCCTCTGAACCAGAGGAATCATTATCAGAATCAGAACGATGATGTTCATTTAAAAATTCATCTGAAAAATGAGAAGTTTTAAAAGACCTTTTACGTTTACTAGAAGGAGGAATAACAGACATAGCCTTCTTAATAGATTTAGAAACAAAATCTCTTATGTTAACAGGAACACCCTGAATATTAGATGTTGATGGAACAGCAACAGGTAATGGAACATTACTAAAGGAAATATTATCTGCATTAACAAGTTTGTCATGACATTCATTACAAACAACAGCGGGCGGAACAGATACCACAAGTTTACAACAAATACACTTAACTTTGGTAGATCCAGCATCAGGCAGCAATTTTCCAGAAGTATCTTCTGATTCAGGGTCAATCTGAGAAATCTTGTAATATGTAATAGAAAAAACAACATATAAAGCAAAATTGATCAAATTCCTTAAAAGACAGTCTGAAATAAGGAATGTTGAACATCCTGAATCAAGGCAAATAAATGTTTAAACACATATATTTAGAACTTTATATAAAAGTGTCCAACCATAGCTTAGAGTGTCACAAAAATAAGACGTACTTACCCCAGGACACTCATCTACATGTAGTAGAAAGCCAAACCAGTACTGAAACGAGAATCAGTAGAGGTAATGGTATATATAAGAGTATATCGTCGATCTGAAAAGGGAGGTAAGAGATGAATCTCTACGACCGATAACAGAGAACCTATGAAATAGACCCCGTAGAAGGAGATCATTGAATTCAAATAGGCAATACTCTCTTCACATTCCTCTGACATTCACTGCGCACTGAGAGGAAAACCGGGCTCCAGCCTGCTGCGAAGCGCATATCAACGAAGAATCTAGCACAAACTTACTTCACCACCTCCATGGGAGGCAAAGTTTGTAAAACTGATTTGTGGGTGTGGTGAGGGGTGTATTTATAGGCATTTTGAGGTTTGGGAAACTTTGCCCCTCCTGGTAGGAATGTATATCCCATACGTCACTAGCTCATGGACTCTTGCTAATTACATGAAAGAAACTGCTCCCTCCACCTTAGGAACTGTCTGCCATAAGTCCTGTGTGGTGGCGTCTATTGGAAACATTTTTCTAAAAATAGGAGGGGGAGAGAACGGCACACCTGGTCTATCCCATTCCTTATTAATAATTTCTGTAAACCTTTTAGGTATTGGAAAAACATCAGTACACACCGGCACTGCATAGTATTTATCCAGTCTACACAATTTCTCTGGCACTGCAATTGTATCACAGTCATTCAGAGCAGCTAAAACCTCCCTGAGCAACACGCGGAGGTGTTCAAGCTTAAATTTAAATGTAGAAATATCAGAATCAGGCATCTTTCCTGAGTCAGAAACATCACCCACAGACTGAAGCTCTCCTTCCTCAGCTTCTGCATATTGTGAGGCAGTATCAGACATATTTCTTAAAGCGTCAGTATGCTCTGCATTTCGTCTAACCCCAGAGCTATCTCGCTTACCTCTAAATTCAGGTAGTCTGGCTAATACCGCTGACAGTGTATTATCCATGACTGCCGCCATGTCTTGTAAAGTAATCGCTATGGGCGCCCTAGATGTACTTGGTGCCATTTGAGAGTGAGTCCCTTGAGCGGAAGTCAAAGAATCTGACACGTGGGGAGAGTTAGTCGGCATAACTTCCCCCTCATCAGATTCCTCTGGTGATAAATTTTTTAAAGACAAAATATGATCTTTATTGCTTAAAGTGAAATCAGTACATTTGGTACACATTCTAAGAGGGGGTTCCACCATGGCTTTTAAACATAATGAACAAGGAGTTTCCTCTATGTCAGACATGTTTGTACAGACTAGCAATGAGACTAGCAAGCTTGGAAAACACTTTAAATCAAGTTAACAAGCAAATATAAAAAAAACGGTACTGTGCCTTTAAGAGAAACAAATGTTGTCAAAATTTGAAAAACAGTGAAAAAAGGCAGTAAATCAAACAAAATTTTTACAGTGTATGTAATAAGCTAACAGAGCATTGCACCCACTTGCAAATGGATGATTAACCCCTTAGTTCAAAAAACAGATAAAAAAAACGATATAGACGTTTTTTAACAGTCACAACAAACTGCCACAGCTCTGCTGTGGCCCTACCTTCCCCAATAAACGACTTTGGAAAGCCTTTGAGCCCTTTAGAGATGTCCTATAGCATTCAGGGGACTTCTGAGGGAAGCTGGATGTCTCAGTCTGTAATTTTAACTGCGCAAAAAGCGCTAAAATAGGCCCCTCCCACTCATACTACAACAGTGGAAAGCCTCAGGAAACTGTTTCTAGGCAAAATTTAAGCCAGCCATGTGGAAAAAACTAGGCCCCAATAAAGTTTTATCACCAAAGCATATATAAAAACGATTAAACATGCCAGCAAACGTTTTATATTGCAATTTTATAAGGGTATTACCCCTGAGAGTAAGCATGATACCAGTCGCTATTAAATCACTGTATTCAGGCTTAACTTACATTAATCCGGTGTCAGCAGCATTTTCTAGCATTTTCCATTTCTAGAAAAAATTGTAACTGCAGATAACTCATAGCAGAGTAACCTGCACGCCATTCTCCCGCTGAAGTTACCTCTCTCCTCAGACATATGTGAGAACAGCAATGGATCTTAGTTACAACCTGCTAAGATCATAGAAAAAAAACATATGTGCAAAGTCCCTGTGTGTGAGTAAGCAACTGGAAATCGATATGTCCCAAGTATTCAGTATAGTCAGATAGTGGCAAAACAATGAATGAAGAACTATGCAGAATATACACAGCAAAAAGAACAGAAGCGTCAAAACCAGTTCTGACTCACCACTCCAAGGAAGGCTCTTCGGTATCCACCCGACAAGGTAAGTGGGCACACAACCACCACTCAATCCTTCACAATCGGGGAACGTTCCGCTCACCTCTATGGTGTATATCTGCTCTGTAGCAAAACACCTCTTCACGAAGTCTGAGCGGACTCTTCTCCTCGGCGTCTCCAGCCAGCGTGTACTCCTTCGGCACTTCCGGGTGACGTCAGACGCTGCACCGATACAGATGACACATGTTACGCTTCCAGTGCTGTGTATAGCGATAGAATTCACTTTGCCTCTTTTCATCAGGACCAAACTCCAATGCTGGGAAAGAACTTGTTCCAACAAGGAATAGGAGGGCTCCTCTCCCTCCCAAAATAGTAGAAAAAAGGGATCCATGGAACAAAAAATATTTAAAAAAAAGTAAATTCTTTATTTGAAGGTTAAAACACATGGGCATCAACATGTGTTTTAACCTTCAAATAAAGAATTTACTTTTTTTTTTTTTTAAAAAATTCCTTGGATCCCTTTTTTCTAAGATCATAGAAAACTCAGGCAGATTCTTCTTCTATTTACTGCCTGGGATAAAATAGTACAACTCCGGTACCATTTAAAATAACAAACTATTGATTGAAGATAAAAAACTAACTATATTTCACCACTCTCTCTTACTACCTCCATGCGTGTTGAGAGTTGCAAGAGAATGACTGGATATGGCAGTTAGGGGAGGAGCTATATAACAGCTCTGCTGTGGGTGTCCTCTTGCAACTTCCTGTTGGGAATGAGAATATCCCACAAGTAATGGATGATCCGTGGACTGGATACACCTTACAAGAGAAAAAGAAGAAGTAATCATTGAGGATAGAATTTTTTTTATTTTCCAAGATTATTCCGCAGAAGTTTCCAATAAGCGTAGAGAGATGGCACCAATATGTACTCAATTAATAAACAATGGGGTGAGTGCTACTTTAATATATCCTGCTAGGATTCGTATACAAGAGACAAAGGGAATAAAAATGTTAGAAAATATAAATGAGGCTGAACTATTCATGAAGGGTATGAAGTAAAATTAATGTGTACTGGTTATAAGCTAGAACTCAGCTGTCAGGTCGGACTAAAGAGAAATTTGACTTATCACGGATGTTTCCACTTGTCCGTACACCAAGTAGAATTTTAAGAATTTGGGGGGTGGTTTTTTTTTTTTTTCTCTTAGATTTTATGTCTCTCTGTCTCTCTTCCACATATGTCAGGTTTAATTAAATTTACCTCATGGAATGTAGGTGGAATTACCTCCCCACAAAAAAGGAAAGCAATCCTTAAACAACTTAAAATAATAGGGACTGATATAGCATTAATACAGGAGACCCATTTAAAAAAGAAAAAATTGGAAAAGTTGAAAACTAATTGGGTAGGTACGATGTTAGGCACCCACTGTAAAAGTAGAAAGAGAGGAGTAGCTATCCTAATAAAGAAAAATTTAGATTTTAAGATGAAGACTTGTTTTTTAGATCCAAATGAGAGATATATACTTTTAAAAATAGAATTTCAGGGGAAAATTATTACAATCTGCAATATATATGGACCAAATTAACATTCCCCTAATTTTTGGGCAGATCTTCAGACACATATACTAATGGAGACAGAGGGCACACTCATACTGGGTGGAGATTTTAACATGGTTTGTCAAGTACCAATAGATAGATTTAGAGATGGTGAAAGTATCAAAAAGAGTAAAAGGGATAATCTTGAATCCAAACTTCTTAAAAAATGTATGAATAATCTAAATATTAAAGATATATGGAGGGAAAATAATCCAGTGAGTAAAGACTATACCTGTGTGTCGAAAACACACAAGACCCTCTCTAGAATAGATATGTTTTTGATTTTGGAAAAATTGTTTGACATTGAGGTAGACACTACAATAAGAGACATAATCCTGTCAGATCATGCTCCTATAACATTAAATTTGAAGATAAATATGTATAATCCAATAATTAAAAGATTTCGTTTTCCAACATAATTTCTTGGAGAACGTGAAGTTTAAAACATTTTTAGTTGCAAAGTGGCAGTATTATGTACGTAATAATCATGAATATTCTAATAGACTGGAACTTTTTTGGGAAGCATCTAAAACTGTAATAAGAGGAGAAATCATAGCATACCTATGTATGATAAAAAAAAAAAAAGAGAGAAGGAAATTACTAGAAGGCTCACGCTAACATATAATAGAGTTATAAGTGAACCTTCCAAACTTAATTGGAAGAAATATGGAGAGGTTAAAGAAGCAAGAGATATATGGTTACTGAACAACACTGCACAACAAGAGATTAAAGCCAGTTCAAAATATTTTAGATATGGGAATAAATCTGGAAAAATACTTGCAAAACTAGCCAATAAATCTAGGGGACATAACTTTATTGCCGTATTGAACAAAGAAGGGTTAATATTGAATAAAACAGAGGAGATCATGAAAGCATTAGAAGAATATTACCAAAAGGTATATAGTGCTGAAAATTTAAATCTTTGTAATAAAGAAAAATTTTGGTCTAATTTAAAACTCCCAATGGTAGATAGAGGTGAGATGAATAAAATTATAGAACCGATCACAGAGAAGGAAATTGAAAAGGCGATAAAAAATCTTAAGAATAATAAGTCCCCTGGTCCAGACTTATTGCCTAATGAGTATTATAACATTCTATCCGAGCACATAATACCTAATCTTAAGTCCCTTTTTAACTCTTATTTCTGTGATGGAAAAGATATGTCAAGTAACTTTACGTCCTCCTGGACCTCTTTAATATTAAAACCAAATAAAAAAAGTGATCAAATGGATTCATACAGACCTATATCTCTCTTAAACGTAGATTATAAGCTGTTAACAGGTATAATGGCAGAGAGATTTCAAACAATACTTAAACATGTAATACACAAAGATCAAACAGGTTTTTTGAAAGGTAGAAACTCTGCATCTAATATCAGAAAAGTTTTTCTTGTTTTAGACTACTTCAAAAAGCAAAGTGATACGAGGATACAAGGTAAGGACTTTGATGCTGCTATCATCTCATTAGACGCACATAAAGCATTTGATTCTATAGAATGGAATCACCTATACACTTCTTTAAGGCAATTTGGCTTTCATGAAAGGATAATTAAGTTGATTGAAAAATTATACAATTTTCCTTGCACAGCGTTATTAGTTAATGGTCAAATTTCGGGTGACATAATTTTAAAGAGAGGCACTAGACAAGGGTGCCCTTTGTCCCCTTTGTTATTTGACATTATTATAGAACCTTTAGCATGTGTTCTAAGAGAGAAGATAGAGGGAATTAAAATAGAGCAGTATGAATGCAAGATTGCCCTATATGCAGATGATCTGCTTCTATTTGTAAGCAACTTGGGCCTAGATTTGGAGTTTGGCGTTAGCCGTGAAAACCAGCGTTAGAGGCTCCTAACGCTGGTTTTAGGCTACCTCCGGTATTTGGAGTCACTCAAAATAGGGTCTAACGCTCACTTTTCAGCCGCAACTTTTCCATACCGCAGATCCCCTTACGTCAATTGCGTATCCTATCTTTTCAATGGGATTTTTCTAACTCCGGTATTTAGAGTCGTGTCTGAAGTGAGCGTTAGACATCTAATGACAAAACTCCAGCCGCAGGAAAAAAGTCAGTAGTTAAGAGCTTTCTGGGCTAACGCCGGTTTATAAAGCTCTTAACTACTGTACTCTAAAGTACACTAACACCCATAAACTACCTATGTACCCCTAAACCGAGGTCCCCCCACATCGCCGACACTCTATTAAATTTTTTTAACCCCTAATCTGCCGACCGCCACCTCGTTATACTTATGTACCCCTAATCTGCTGCCCCTAACACCGCCGACCCCTATATTATATTTATTAACCCCTAATCGGCCCCCCACAACGTTGCCGCCAGCTACCTACACTTATTAACCCCTAATCTGCCGACCGCAAAGCGCCGCCACCTACGTTATCCTTATGTACCCCTAATCTGCTGCCCCTAACACCGCCGACCCCTATATTATATTTATTAACCCCTAATCTGCCCCCCTCAACGTCGCCTCCACCTGCCTACACTTATTAACCCCTAATCTGCCGAGCGGACCGCACCGCTACTATAATAAAGTTATTAACCCCTAATCCGCCTCACTAACCCTATAATAAATAGTATTAACCCCTAATCTGCCCTCCCTAATATCGCCGACACCTAACTTCAATTATTAACCCCTAATCTGCCGACTGGAGCTCACCGCTATTCTAATAAATGTATTAACCCCTAAAGCTAAGTCTAACCCTAACACTAACACCCCCTAAGTTAAATATAATTTACATCTAACAAAATTAATTATCTCTTATTAAATAAATTATTCCTATTTAAAGCTAAATACTTACCTGTAAAATAAATCCTAATATAGCTACAATATAAATTATAATTATATTATAGCTATTTTAGGATTAATATTTATTTTACAGGCAACTTTGTAATTATTTTAACCATGTACAATAGCTATTAAATAGTTAAGAACTATTTAATAGTTACCTAGTTAAAATAATTACAAAATTACCTGTAAAATAAATCCTAACCTAAGTTACAATTAAACCTAACACTATACTATCATTAAATTAATTAAATAAAATACCTACAATTACCTACAATTAAACCTAACACTACACTATCAATAAATAAATTAAATACAATTCCTACAAATAACTACAATGAAATAAACTAACTAAAGTACAAAAAATAAAAAAGAACTAAGTTACAAAAAATAAAAAAATATTTACAAACATAAGAAAAATATTACAACAATTTTAAACTAATTACACCTATTCTAAGCCCCCTAATAAAATAACAAAGCCCCCAAAATAAAAAATGCCCTACCCTATTCTAAATTACTAAAGTTCAAAGCTCTTTTACCTTACCAGCCCTGAACAGGGCCCTTTGCGGGGCATGCCCCAAGAAGTTCAGCTCTTTTGCCTGTAAAAAAAAACATACAATACCCCCCCCAACATTACAACCCACCACCCACATACCCCTAATCTAACCCAAACCCCCCTTAAATAAACCTAACACTAAGCCCCTGAAGATCATCCTACCTTGTCTTCACCTCACCAGGTATCACCGATCCGTCCTGGCTCCAAAATCTTCATCCAACCCAAGCGGGGGCTGGCGATCCATCATCCGGTGGCTGAAGAGGTCCAGAAGAGGCTCCAAAGTCTTCATCCTATCCGGGAAGAAGAGGCGATCCGGACCGGCAACCATCTTGATCCAAGCGGCATCTTCTATCTTCATCCGATGACGACTGGCTCCATCCTGAAGACCTCCACCGCGGACCCATCTTCTTCCGGCGACGTCCAACTGAAGAATGACGGTTCCTTTAAGGGACGTCATCCAAGATGGCGTCCCTCGAATTCCGATTGGCTGATAGGATTCTATCAGCCAATCAGAATTAAGGTAGGAATATTCTGATTGGCTGATGGAACCAGCCAATCAGAATCAAGTTCAATCCGATTGGCTGATCCAATCAGCCAATCAGATTGAGCTCGCATTCTATTGGCTGATCGGAACAGCCAATAGAATGCGAGCTCAATCTGATTGGCTGATTGGATCAGCCAATCGGATTGAACTTGATTCTGATTGGCTGATTCCATCAGCCAATCAGAATATTCTTACCTTAATTCCGATTGGCTGATAGAATCCTATCAGCCAATCAGAATTCGAGGGACGCCATCTTGGATGACGTCATTTAAAGGAACCGTCATTCGTCGTTCAGTCATCGGCCAGGATGGATGTTCCACGTCGGAGGTCTTCAGGATCCTGCCGCTCCGCTCCGGATGGATGACCATAGAAGATCCCGCTTGGATGAAGACTTCAATCGGATGGAAGACCTCTTCTGCCCCGCTTGGATGAAGACTTCAGCCAGATCATGGACCTCTTCAGCCCCCCTGCTTGGGCTTGGATCAGGACATCGGAGGAGCTCTTCTGGATCGATCGGTGAACCTGGTATGGTGAAGATAAGGTAGGAAGATCTTCAGGGGCTTAGTGTTAGGTTTATTTAAGGAGGGTTTGGGTTAGATTAGGGGTATGTGGGTGGTGGGTTGTAATGTTGGGGGGGGTATTGTATGTTTTTTTTTACAGGCAAAAGAGCTGAACTTCTTGGGGCATGCCCCGCAAAGGGCCCTGTTCAGGGCTGGTAAGGTAAAAGAGCTTTGAACTTTAGTAATTTAGAATAGGGTAGGGCATTTTTTTATTTTGGGGGGCTTTGTTATTTTATTAGGGGGCTTAGAGTAGGTGTAATTAGTTTAAAATTGTTGTAATATTTTTCTTATGTTTGTAAATATTTTTTTATTTTTTGTAACTTAGTTCTTTTTTATTTTTTGTACTTTAGATTAGTTTATTTCATTGTAGTTATTTGTAGGTATTGTATTTAATTTATTTATTGATAGTGTAGTGTTAGGTTTAATTGTAGATAATTATAGGTATTTTATTTAATTAATTTATTGATAGTGTAGTGTTAGGTTTAATTGTAGATAATTATAGGTATTTTATTTAATTAATTTATTGATAGTGTAGTGTTAGGTTTAATTGTAACTTAGGTTAGGATTTATTTTACAGGTAATTTTGTAATTATTTTAAATATTTTAGCTATTAAATAGTTCTTAACTATTTAATAGCTATTGTACCTGGTTAAAATAATTACAAAGTTACCTGTAAAATAAATATTAATCCTAAAATAGCTATAATATAATTATAATTTATATTGTAGCTATATTAGGATTTATTTTACAGGTAAGTATTTAGCTTTAAATAGGAATAATTTATTTAATAAGAGTTAATTAATTTCGTTAGATTAAAATTATATTTAATTTAGGGGGCTGTTAGTGTTAGGGTTAGACTTAGCTTTAGGGGTTAATACATTTATTAGAATAGCGGTGAGCTCCAGTCGGCAGATTAGGGGTTAATAATTGAAGTTAGGTGTCGGCGATGTTAGGGAGGGCAGATTAGGGGTTAATACTATTTATTATAGGGTTAGTGAGGCGGATTAGGGGTTAATAACTTTATTATAGTAGCGCTCAGGTCCGGTCGGCAGATTAGGGGTTAATAAGTGTAGGCAGGTGGAGGCGACGTTGTGGGGGGCAGATTAGGGGTTAATAAATATAATATAGGGGTCGGCGATGTTAGGGCAGCAGATTAGGGGTACATAGGGATAATGTAAGTAGCGGCGGTTTACGGAGCGGCAGATTTGGGGTTAATAATAATATGCAGGGGTCAGCGATAGCGGGGGCGGCAGATTAGGGGTTAATAAGTGTAAGGTTAGGGGTGTTTAGACTCGGGGTACATGTTAGAGTGTTAGGTGCAGACGTAGGAAGAGTTTCCGCATAGCAAACAATGGGGCTGCGTTAGGAGCTGAACGCGGCTTTTTTGCAGGTGTTAGGTTTTTTTCAGCTCAAACAGCCCCATTGTTTTCTATGGGGGAATCGTGCACAAGCACGTTTTTGAGGCTGGCCGCTTGTGTAAGCAACTCTGGTATCGAGAGTTGAAGCTGCGTTAAAAATGCTCTACGCTCCTTTTTTGGAGCCTAACGCAGCCTTTATGTGGACTCTCAATACCAGAGTTATTTTTATGGTGCGGCCAGAAAAAAGCCGGCGTTAGCTACGCGGGTCGTTACCGACAAAACTCCAAATCTAGGCCTTGGAAAAAAACATTCCTATAATAATGGAAGTAATAAATAATTTCAGTACGTTTTCTGGCTATAAAATAAATTCAAGTAAGTCAGAATTAATGATAATCAATGGGCAAACTAATATTAAAATTAAGGAATATTTTAAAAATTCACCAGAAGGTATAAGATACTTAGGAATATATATATCTACGTCTGAAGACAGGTGGTATAGTATGAATTTTACTCCGCTATTTAAAAAAATAAGTGAAGAGCTTAAATTTTGGTCTAAGTTGCCCCTTTCTATTTTGGGTAGAATAAATTTATACAAAATGATCATCTTTCCCAAAATACTTTATATTATGCAAAGTATTTCAATACCAATTTCTAAAAAAGATTTAAAAAAATTGCAATCAGATATTCAAAAGTTTATTTGGAATGGAAAGAAATCTAGAATCTCAATATAATATAGAATATTATAACTGGATAATTTTGAGTAGGATAGTGATAGAATGGATCACGGAAGCGGCATACTATACAATACCTGAAATAGAATTAAAAATTTTTCCCCCATTTAAAATGATACATTTTTTGCATTTATCAAGACCAGAACTACCGATAGAACTGAAGAGGTTAAAAATGATATATTACCCTATATGGGCGTGGCAAAAAATATGTGAAAAGCTTAAGGCTCAATTTAGGATATCCAAATATTTGGAAATTCAGAATAATCCGACTTTTCCTGAAGGCATAAATTCTGCAATATTTTAAAACTGGGAAAGAAAAGGTCTTAAATATATACATCAAATTCTAAATCTAGACAGAAAATTTGTGAAATCCTTTGAGATGTTAAAGGAATAATTTGGCCTGTTTAATAAAGATTTTTTTGCCTACTTACAAATAAAGCATTATACAGATAAATTAGTTAGAAATAATGGATATGATTGGAACTGGGAGAAAATCGAATCTTGGATAGGAATGGTTAAGCACGGAATTTACTCTATATCACTGTGGTATAAAATGTTATCAATACAAGAAAGTTTAGCCAACTTAGAGCATATAGCTGGAAAGTGGAGTTTCCACTTTCAGATAGATCCAGATTATTTAAAAAAATCGATACAAAGTGTGGCTAAAATAACGTTATCAGAGACGTGGAGGGAGGCGCATATAAAATTATTATATAAACCTACTACACTCCCAAAAAAGGTTCAGATTGGGGACATAAAGAGTTTGTAGTGAAAAAGGGGTAGTGTACAAGCGCTAAGGTAATCCCCAAGCTGTATCCAAACAGAGATCCTAACCAACCTCCAAAAAATATGCACAAGTAGTAAGAAGTGAATACAGCGCCAACAAGAGGCCAAGGGATAAATATACTCACAGAGAGATAAAAGAAGATTATTTAATAAACCATGTTAAAAAGCATCAGTAATAAAAGACTATATATAAAAAATGTAAAAAGCACATATAAATAAAATTACAAATACAGGAATATCTTACAGAAGCGGCTCAAAGGGCCAAAGCTGATAATTACAATAAAAACAGAGGTAATGACAGGTGATCAGTGTGAGTGGTACACCAGAATAAGAGTGTATACTAATAAAACAGAATAAGCCTAAGTACAACTATAACAAGTGCATCAAGCAAAAAACTAATAAACAATAATACAAACAATAGTGTTTCAAAAATAGTGTTCCAAAAAATAGAAAAATGCACTGCAGTGCAAAAAAAAAGGGGGGTAGCAAAATAATTGTATAGATACGATCAAATAGTGAGTGAGTGCAAATGGATATAAAAATGCTAGCTACTTAATCCAGTGAGGTTAAGATATAATTAAATAAAATACACAATATGCAATAACATAAAAAATAAAATACACAATATGCAATAACATAAAAAATAAAATATAATATAAAATATAAAATAAAAAAAAGTGTTCAAAAAGTTGATCAACAAATGTTAGTGAAGAACAAAAATAAATAAATCAAAACTAAAAAATGGAAAAAATGGGTGATGAAAAGCAAGGTGAAAGTGAGGAAATTGATTCCTTCCAATGTTAGTTACTTTAACAGATCCAAATTCCTGAGTGTGGTAGCTGAAGTAGCTGATTGGATCCTAGCACCTGTCAGCTGCTCCTATGGTATCCTAAAAAGTGTCCCTGTAAAAAAAGAAATTCACAACATAGTGTATCCAATATGAGAATGAAGTAAAGATTAAAGTAATGCTTACCAATATGTCAACGCGTTTCTGCCCTCAAAAAAGGGCCTTTCTTAAGACTAGTTTGATAAATGTCCTAAATGTAAAATGTTAGCAGAGGACCTTATTCATATGTTATGGGAGTGTCCAATGACCAAACAATTTTGGCGAAAGATTGAATTTTGGCTCTCTAATACTCTTGATAGACAGACTTATTTCAATATAGAACAAATTATTTTTTTGGTTGATAAAGAAGATCGGACTCAAGATATTAAATTGGGAAATATAGTGGTGCTAACTGCTAGAAATATTATAGTTAAAAATTGGAAAAATAAAAAAAAAACTAGTTTTCTGGAATGGAAGAATTTTCTTATGAAACAGATGATCTTAGAACAACATGCAACAGAAGCATTTAAAGAAAATGAAGTAAAACTGTTTCTTAAAAAGTGGGGTCCTTTGATAAGATCTTTGGGTAAAATACAACAGGAACAGATAATGTATCCATTTAGGAATATTACAGTAGTTACTAATTAGGTGGAGACATAATGGTTCAGGGAAGTGGGATTTTTTTTTTAATATAATTTTCATTTTATATTGTTTTTTTAGGGGTATTATAGAAACCAGAAAACTACCAGCTTGGCTAGCTCCAGCAATAGGTTGTTGGAACATTTATGGATTCTTCTTCTGTTTTTTGTAGAGCGATAAGAAGACATTGACATATCTTGTTTGTTTAAATGTATGTATGGTTTTCGCTTTGTAATGTGTTGGCATGATGTAATGCTCAAACATACTGCATAATGGCTCTATATCTGATTTTCCTTTTCTTTTGTTGATTTTGTATATGCTGTTGCTGGTATAAAATAAAGAGTTAAAAAAAAAAACAGAACTTTCCAAGATAGAAGTTTAATATCTATGGAATGCATAGGTTCAAATGGAACCCTTTGAAGAACATTAAGAACTAAATTCAAACTCCATGGCGGAGCAACAGGTTTAAACACAGGCTTAATTCTAACCAAAGCCTGACAAAACGACTGAACGTCTGGGACATCTGCCAGACGCTTGTGCAGTAAAATTGACAAAGCAGAAATCTGTCCCTTTAAGGAACTAGCTGACAACCCCTTCTCCAATCCTTCTTGGAGAAAGGACAAAATCCTAGGAATCCTGATCTTACTCCATGAGTAGCCTTTGGATTCGCACCAATAAAGATATTTACGTCATATCTTATGGTAAATTTTCCTAGTGACAAGCTTTCGAGCCTGAATCAAAGTATCAGTGACCGACTCAGAGAATCCCCGCTTAGATAAAATCAAGCGTTCAATCTCCAGGCAGTCAGTTGCAGAGAAATTAGATTTGGATGTTGGAATGGACCCTGAATGAGAAGGTCCTGTCTCAGTGGCAGTTTCCACGGTGGCAGAGATGACATCTCCACCAGGTCTGCATACCAAGTCCTGCGTGGCCACACAGGCGCTATCAAGATTACTGAAGCCCTCTCCTGTTTGATTCTGGCAATCAGACGAGGAAGAAGAGGAAAAGGCGGAAACACATAAGCCAGGTTGAAGGACCAAGGTACTGCTAGAGCATCTATCAGTACTGCTTGAGGATCCCTTGATCTGGACCCGTAACAAGGAAGTTTGGCATTCTGACGAGATGCCATCAGATCCAATTCCGGTGTGCCCCATTGATGAATCAATTCTGCAAACACCTCTGGATGGAGCTCCCATTCCCCCGGATGAAAAGTCTGACGACTTAGAAAATCCGCTTCCCAGTTCTCCACTCCTGGGATATATATTGCTGATAGATGGCAAGAGTGAATCTCTGCCCATCGAATTATCTTGGAAACCTCTATCATCGCTAGAGAACTCTTTGTTCCCCCTTGATGATTGATATATGCCACAGTCGTGATATTGTTTGACTGGAATATTATGAATTTGGCCTAAGCCAGCTGAGGCCATGCTTGAAGCACGTTGAATATCGCTCTCAGTTCCAGAATATTGATTGGTAGTAGGGACTCCTCCTGAGTCCACACACCCTGAGCCTTCAGGGAATTCCAGACTGCACCCCAGCCCAAGAGGCTGGCGTCCGTCGTCACTATGACCCATACTGGCCTGCGGAAGCACATTCCCTGGGACAGATGATCCTGTGATAACCACCAATGAAGAGAGTCTCTGGTCTCTAGATCCATATTTATCCGCGGAGATAAATCCGCATAACCCCCACTCCACTGTCTGAGCATGCACAGCTGTAGTGGTCTGAGATGTAAGCGGGCAAACGGAACTATGTCCATTGCCGCTACCATTAATCCAATTACCTCCATACACTGAGCCACTGACGGCCGAGGAATGGAATTAAGTGCTCGGCAAGTAGTTAATATCTTTGATTTTCTGACCTCCGTCAGAAAAATCTTCATGTCTACCGAGTCTATCAGAGTTCCTAGGAATGGAACTCTTGTCAGAGGAACAAGTGAACTCTTTTTTATGTTCACCTTCCACCCGTGAGTTCTTAGAAAAGCCAGCACGATGTCCGTGTGGGATTTGGCTAGATGGTAAGTTGACGCCTGAATCAAGATATCGTCCAGATAGGGTGCCACTGATATGCCTGCAGTCTTAGAACCGCCAAAAGGGATCCTAGCACCTTTGTGAAAATTCTGGGAGCTGTGGCCAACCCAAAAGGAAGGGCAACAAACTGGTAATGTTTGTCCAGGAAGGCGAACCTGAGGAAATGGTGATGATCTTTGTGGATAGGAATGTGAAGATACGCATCCTTCAAATCCACGGTGGTCATATATTGACCCTCCTGGATCATTGGTAAGATTGTTCGAATGGTCTCCATCTTGAACGATGGAACTCTGAGAAATTTGTTTAGACTTTTGAGATCTAAAATCGGTCTAAAGGTTCCCTCTTTTTTGGGAACCACGAACAGATTGGAATAAAACCCCTGCTCTTGTTCTAATTTTGGCACTGGGCAGATTACACCCATGGTATATAGGTCTTCTACACAGCATAAGAACGCCTCTCTTTTTATCTGGTCTACAGACAAACGTGAAAGATGAAATCTCCCCCTTGGGAGAGAATCCTTGAATTCTAGACAATACCCCTGGGACACAATTTCTAATGCCCAGGAATCCTGAACGTCTCTTGCCCAAGCCTGAGCGAAGAGAGAAAGTCTGCCCCCTACTAGATCCGATCCCAGATCGGGGGCTGCTCCTTCATGCTGTCTTGGTAGCAGCAGTGGGCTTCTTGGCCTGTTTACCTTTATTCCAGGTCTGGTTAGGTCTCCAGACTGACTTGGATTGAGTAAAGTTCCCCTCCTGCTTGGAGGCGGATTAGGAAGTAGCGGGACTGCTTTTAAAGTTTCGAAAGGAACAAAAATTATTCTGTTTGGTCCTCATTTTAACCGTCTTGTCCTGAGGACAAGAACAAGGGGTCATGAGCTCAAGCTAAAGGGTAGTAGATTCAGGAGTAATTTGAGGAAGCACTTCTTTACAGAAAGAGTGATTGATTTATGGAATAAACTTCCTCAAGAGGTAGTAGCAACAAACACTGTGGGGGACTTTAAAAATGCATGGGACAAGCATAGGGCTATCCTACGAACTAGATAAGTTTATACTGTTAGGTAAGGTCGGGCAGACTTGCTGGGCCTATGGCTCTTATCTGCCGTCAATATCTATGTTTCTATGTTTCTATGTTTCTATGAGGAAGGGCATGACCTTTACCTCCAGTAATGTCAGAAATTATCTCCTTTAGTTCAGGCCCGAATAGGGTCTTACCCTTAAAGGGAATAGCTAAAAGCTTGGATTTAGATGACACATCAGCAGACCATGACTTAAGCCATAATGCTCTACGCGCTAAAATGGCAAAGCCTGCATTCTTTTCCGCTAATTTAGCCATTTGGAAAGCGGCATCTGTAATAAAAGAATTAGCTAGTTTGAGAGTCTTAATTCTATCCAAAATATCATCTAATGGGGTCTCAACCTTGAGAGACTCGTCTAGAGTCTTGAAACAAAAAGCTGCTGCAGTAGTTACTGGAACAATGCACGCTATAGGTTGTAGAAGAAAACCCTGATGAATAAACAATTTCTTTAGAAGCCCCTCTAATTTTTTATCCATAGGATCTTTGAAAGCACAACTGTCCTCAATAGATATAGTTGTCATAGCCAGGGTAGAAATAGCTCCCTCCACCTTAGGGACCGTCTGCCACGAATCCCGAATGGTGTCATATATGGGAAACATATAGGAGGGGGAGAGAACGGAATGCCTGGTCTATCCTATTCCTTAGTAACAATGTCCGAAATTCTTCTAGGGACTGGAAAAACATTAGTGTAAGTAGGGACCTCTAGATATTTATCCATTTTACACAGTTTCTCTGGTGGTATGACAATAGGGTCACAATCATCCAGAGTCGCTAAGACCTCCCTGAGTAACAAGCGGAGGTGTTCGAGCTTAAACTTAAAGGCTGTCACATCTGAGTCTGTTTGAGGGAACATTTCCTGAGTCTAAAAGCTCTCCCTCAGACAGCAATTCCCCCACCCCCAGATCAGAACACTGTGAGGGTACATCGGAGATGGCCAATAAAGCATCAGAGGGCTCAGCATTTACTCTAATGCCTGACCTGCTGCACTTACCCTGTAACCCTGGCAGTTTAGATAATACCTCTGTAAGGGTAGTAGACATAACTGCAGCCATATCTTGCAGGGTGAAAGAATTAGACACACTAGAAGTACTTGGCGTCGCTTGGGCGGGCGTTAAAGGTTGTGACACTTGGGGAGAAGCAGATGGCATAACCTGATTCTCTTCTGACTGAGAATCATCCTGAGACATACTTTTATCAGCTAAAATATGGTCTTTGCAATGTAAGGCCCTTTCAGTACATGAGGGACACATTTGAAGTGGGGGTTCCACAATGGCTTCTAAACACATGGAATATTGGCTTTCCTCAATATCAGACATGTTAAACAGGCTAGTAATAACCACAAACAGGCTAGAAAACACTTTATTTAGTGAAAAAATAAAAAAAGCATACAATTTTTCCAAAACTGCTTCAAAATGATAAAATTATCTCAATTTTATGCTAAATATATCCTAACTTGCCAGCTAAGATTGCACCACAAGAAAAGGAACACTTAACTCTTATGTATAAAAACGTTAGACAAAAAACGTTATAATCTGTCAAAAAAAAAAACTGCAACTCGCCACAGCCCTGCTGTGGCGCCTACCTGCCCTCAGGGGACTGCAAAATCGGATTAGCCCTTCGATTAGGCCCAAACTTTCTTGAAGGGCCCACCGGAGCTGGAGCTTGCTGCTTGCATGGGGAATATAACTGCGCAACTGAGGCGCGAAAATAGGCCCCGCCCATCTACTCGATGTCTCACAGCTTTGCAAAAGGACCGCTCCAAAGCGGTCTAAAAATCTAGCCATGTGGGTTCATATACCCAAATCTAACTGAAGCCATGTGTACCCTCCATTGCCAATAAAAAAGAAAACGTTTGTCACAAAAAAACGTTATCTCCCAACATATAATCGTTTGCCCACAAACATTATGTTATCAGTGTCAATCATTTTATAGCCCAACATACAGGTCCAGTAATACTTTTTTTCACAATAGGAATACTGCTTACCCCTTCCCTCATGGGGATACTGTCAGCCAATTCTGAAATAACACAGTCTCTCCAGAAAAAAATGACTGAACATACCTCAATGCTTGTAGCATAAAAACCACTCCTCACACTGAAGTTTCTTAAAGGGACATTAAACCCAATTTTTTTCTTTCATGATTCAGATAGAGAATACAATTTTAACCAACTTTCTAATTTACTTCTATTATCTAATTTGCTTCATTCTCTTGATATTATTTCCTGAAAAGCATATCTAGATATGCTCGGTAGCTTCTGATTGGTGGCTGCACATAGTTGGCTCACCAATGTGCATTGCTATTTATTTAACAAAGGATATCTAAAGATTGCAGCAAATTAGATAATATAAGTAAATTGGAATATTGTTTAAAATTGTATTCTCTGTCTGAATAATGAAAGAAAAATGTGGGGTTTAGTGGCTCTTTAAATACTCCTCAGCCATTCTGTGGGAATTACTCTGGATCTTAGTAACAACTGCTAAGATCATCAGTCTCCAGGCAGAAATCTTCATCCATCTACTGCCTGGGAAAAAATAACACTCACCGATACCATTTAAAATAAAAAATTCTTGCTTGAAGAAAATAAAAACTAACATTTTATCACCTCTTTCACTTTACCCTTCCTATTTCTTAGTATAGGCAAAGAGAATGACTGGAGGGTGGAGTCAAGGGAGGAGCTATATAGACAGCTCTGCTATGGTGCTCTTTGCCACTTCCTGTTAGCAGGAGGATAATATCCCACAAGTAAAGGATGAATCTGTGGACTCGTCGTATCTTGTAGAAGAAATTACATTTTCCCTTTTATGGAGATACACAAATACACACACCAATTGCAATATTTGTTGTAATGGAAGCTACACCAAAAATCAATATTCACTTAACTCAAATGGCCATACAATTTCTATTATGTATAACATAAACAAATCATGTTAAACTTTTAATGCAAAATATTCTAAAGAAACCCTATTTAAAGGGACATAAAATGTGACAGTTTGCTAGGGCATTTTATTATTGCACTAGTGCTTGCACAGAAGTGTGTTAGCCGCTTGCAAAAGAGTTAAACACATAGTCAATGTCAGTTCTGAGACAGCGATACACATCTGTGCAGACCCAGATGGGCTCATAGGACATCTTTACTGACAAGACATTAGTGTATTGCTTTTCTGGAGATGACTTTGACTATGTGCTTAACATTTTGTTGGAGTTAAAAACTGTTTTGTGTAAACAATAGCAATATTAAAACTAGCAGTATGCAAGCTCATCAACAACCTGTGCAGCCAGTGGAAGAAAACATAAAATGTAGGTCTTTTATCCACTACATGAAAAAAATCTTGTGAACTCTGATATTTTTGGTACAAATACACACAGATGTTACATTTATTTTGTTCTGAAATATAAATATAATGTGATGTTGTTTAAAATTAGAAATTCAATTTACCACAAAATACAAACATACCACACTTACTTGATAAAAGAACAGATTAACAATTTGTAATGTGATGTGTATGTATATACTGTGTGCGTGTGTGTGTGTGTGTATATATATATATATATATATATATATATATATATATATATATACACATACATACATACAAACAAATATGCCATGTGAGTGGTTTACACACATACACATTTTTATTTTGCTAGTTAACCTTTAGTAATCAAGCTTTTCATTTATAGCAACAGCCTTACAGTCTACAAACTTTGTTGTCAAAGTGCCCTAAAGGCTGTAAATCACAATTGGCAGCTTGTAATATAGAGCAGAGCAGCTAGTCCAACATAACCTCCTCACCTCCAATGCCTTTATAGAACAAAAACATTCATCCTGAAGCAGAATTTAACCCCCTGGCTATAAAAATGCACTACAGGCATAACAAGTGAATACACTGCAATCCTCTCTGGTAGCCAAGGGGTTTAAGTGCTCTTCTTGTTATGTTGTCATTCTAGGCAGCATTAGAAGCCTTGTACAGTCCCTAGCCTGTTGTTCTGAAGCCTTCATTCCTTCAACAAAAAGTGTCTGCTACACATCAGCATGGAGCTTGGCTGTGAGGCAACAGAAGTACAGAAAATAAAAGTGAAACTAAACATGCCTGGCGAAAATGGGAGGGGTTTAGTTTTAATCTTTGCCCCTCTCTCCTTCATGGCTCCCTGAACTGCTGTAACATATTCCCAATGAAACACTCGACTCTGTAAGCAGCTGGCAGCACAATTCTTACTAAAATTAATGCCCTCACAAAAAATATATATATATATTTTTTTTATTACTGACGGGCAGGTGCCCCTCACTGCAAGGCGCCTGTAGGCACATGCCTACTGTGCCAAATGGGAAATCTGGTCCTGCACACCCCTTGTCTGTCTCGTTGTATCTCAATGAGATTACTATTACTACACACGTCTATCATTTTCACTTCACGTTTTCTGACGCAATCACGTAGTCACATGATTCACATTTGTCGGGTGCTCTTTATTATGCAGAGACGTCCTCATTGGCAGTAGTTCACCTGACGTCACTTTCTCAATTTTTTCTACTACCGCAAACCGAACGATATATTTAAATGCAATTCGTTTTCAGTTTATCTATTTCTACTTCTACCAGATGACTCAGGTACAAATACATTTGTAAAACATTACATATTTTGTTTGTGTAACACGCAAAACTTTCAACTCTTTTCTATGTTTTTCCATCAGATGACTTAGGCACTAATCATTCTATAATGCCCATCTAAGCAATACATATATCATCTATCAAACATTACATTTATTGTTTATATTGCCCCCTTATCTGTTCACCAAAGAGTTTACACTTTATTAAATAGAAATTTACTTTTTTGAGAAAATATTTCTCGATAATAGGTTTGATTTTTTATATATAGAGTTTACATATATTTCATATTGTTAATCATTATAGTTTATTTTTTGCAAATGAAATATATACCATAGATGAAGCGTTAAAGTGCTGATAGCCTGCCCCTGGGAGGCAAACTCTCAGGTGTTTGTCATTCTTTGAATTAATTGATTGGTAGTGTTGGTGTATATATAAGAGCTATGATCAGTATGTTTTATATGCCTGATGAAACGTGTCACATGTTATTTCTAAGAGAGGGTTACTATATGCCCTACCTCTTGGTTCCTGTTTTTATTAACTTTTATTAATGTTTTAATAAATTATAATTTTTATTGGAACCTCCTCTGATCATTAATCACCACCTCCTACCAATCATTTGCACTGGGACTGGCTCAGCGATTTGTGGAGGTCCCTGTGTGTGTTTTTTGCATGCTGGTTGCTGTGTCCTGCTGAAAGGGATATCGTTTGGCGGTTCCATTTCCAGTTCTAAAGGATTAGAGCCAAAGGTGTTCCTGTACATTTGCTGGAAAGCACAGCAAGCTGGGTTGCTGTTGATCACCCAGTCTGAGCCTAATAGCACTGTCTGAGTGCTTCATCCAAATGTGAGTACCCTGTGTGGGTGAATACAAGTCTTTTAATCTGCTTCCACTGGTACACACGCCTCTCTTTTTTCTCCCTTCTTTTTGTAGACGTCTTACCTGTTTTGATGTGAGGAGAGTGCAGCTTCTGATTGTCTTCCATTGTCTTCCATGGTCTGATCCCTCCTATCTCCCATTTGGTTTGGATTCATCATTGGGACTTTTTATTTGAAAGAGACTTTTTCATATTATGTATCCTTATGTCCTTTGAATGTTATGCGATTCATTTGTTTCATATAATTTACTTGTACATATTTGCATATCATTTATCTTAACATATTATATCTGTTTAGGCTCTCTCATTTATTGACCTAGAGCGCCTCCTATTAGGTTATCCTTAGAGAGATACCCTTTGCTTCTCTCATAGAGAAGGAATAGCAAGTACAGGGGCTAGAAGATAGTATTCGCTCCTCATGCAGATTCAAAGAGAATTTAAATATAGCCGAAAATAAAATTGATGATTGTTTGCCCAAGACATGGCCACCTTAGATAAGCATAACCTAAATCTACTTGCCAAGATAGAAGATTTGCATAAACAACTCGCACAAAGCCAGAGATAATTAAGTGGTTTAAAAAGGTTGTATTGTCATAATGAAAACCCCTCTATTAGCAATGAGAATAATGCAGATAATTCTAACTCTCTTAAACAATACATTAGGGATGAACTGCAGAAATTTAGGGAAGAATTTGAACAAAGAACCCCTACTGGGTCAGAAATACATTTACCAAATAGACAGTCACCTCATGTTTTAAATTCAGAGAACTGCTACACTTCAGAGGGGGAGGATAGTGATTATAGTGAGTCAGAGGGTGGAGCTAGCTACCCAAATAGCCCCCATAATACTAATATGCGTAAGGGTTCTCCCATAGTAAAAGGGAAGATAGGGAATGCTCCAACACCAAAAATAAGGCTCCTAACAAAGCCCAAGATACGTCTAATAAGGTATAGGACACCCCTAAAATAATTACTTTCTTAAAGGATGCAGCACCTAAGTTCTCCAACAAGGGAACCAATTCTATAATTGACCACTTAGAGGCCTTGATTTATCCATAATAAATGTCACAAGTGAGCAGTCAAAAATTGACTTTCTGCCCTGAGTATTTGAAGGTAAATATCACAAATTCTTTGCTTCACTAAAGGATATGAATATTCATTCCTGGAATGATACAAAACGACAGTGCAGAAAAGAATTCAGGCAATATCGCACTAAAACTGCAGCGAAAATAGCTGTATATGGTTTAAAATATAGTGCGAATCAAAGCCCTATAGAATTCCTTTCTGTACTAAAAAGTGCGTACAGTATGGCTGAAGATTATCCCATATTTGAATGCTCAGAATTTATTTTTCGAAGCACTGCCCGCGCCCATCAAACTTAATTTAGCTAGAGATTTTGATGAGAACTGCTCATTGGACTGGCTGATCAAAGAGAGTACAAAGTTATACTCTATTCAGCAGTCCAGTGAACAGGGGGTTAAAAGGGAACCAAAACCAAGTCCCAAAATTGTGGCAGAAACTAGGGTGTCACCTAGACCCTTCAATTTGGAGTCTAAAAAGAAAACCTATGCGGAGGTGGCCCGAGAAAACAGACCATCCCCACAAAGTTTTAACTCTGCCCCTCCCCCAACACGGGCTGAGGCGCAGAGAGATTATGCTCAAGATGGGGGGCATACTTAGGTAAATAATTATTCCCAAAGAGATGAACGCCCATAAAATAATTGGTATCCCCGTAAAAATAAATACCAAAAGTGGCGAAAATACTCTCAGGGTAACCAGACACCCCAAGTAAATAGTGCTCCCCAAGATACTAACTCTGAACAAGTTGAATCCCAAAGACAACCACATCAAAATAGGAGAAACAGCTATGATTCTGAGGGATCCCAAGGATCCAGGAATCAATACCCTGGGACATCAAAAAATCGGTCCATGGGTAAAGATAGCTTGTCCATTCAAGTGGGCTAACTCAGTACGCAAGTTAGTCAATTATGTACACTATTTACTAATATGAGTCAAGCTTTTATGGCTCAGCAACCTAACAATCCTTTTTTAGGGGTATAGCCAGTGGCCAGCAGTGGGCCACAGGCACAGTCATAAATATTGCAGTATTACCTGAGAGAGGGGGGAGGGATATACCAAATGAAATGATAAATGTCAACAATGGTACTAATCATATTCTCTCCCTACATACCTCGCAGGGATTGAGAGAGTTAAGGATGACCTATGTATCCCCTATGCAAGTGCATGACCTTGGGAAACCCAAATATGCTTAATTGAACTTAAAACAGGAAGCTAGCTATATAAGCGAAGGCTTATTAGCGCAGATTGATGAACCTAAAGTGATTAAATATCTTTCTCCCCAAGACCACTGTGTCCACGGCCTGGATGACAGGTCTGAAAGCTATAATATCACAGCTAAATGCTTATTATCTATCTCTATAGGTAATAAATCAGAAAAGCACCTGTTTTTAGTTTTAAATACTCCCCATAATCAAATATACGTTGGCAATGATCTCTTACATAGATATGCCATACAAATAGATTTGATTAACTCTTGCCTCTGGAGCAGGTTAAAGGGGAACCCTGAAGTATTTCAGGATGAAAACGCAGACCTGAAATCAAACCAGCAAATGCCATATGCTGTGAATATGCAGGTGTCTAACAATGTTATAATCCCTGCTGGGGCTGATAAATTCCTCTTACCCTTACAGGTAAAAAGAGGTCAGAAATTAAAAACTTCTGAAACACTAATTTGCCTCTCCCATAGAAGGCAAAATCTGGGTATAACAATGACCCATACTCCTATGGTAAATATTGGAACTATTCCAATACATGTTATTGTACATAACATGACCTCACAGGATATAACCTTATCCAAGGGAACTACCATAGGATATACGCTGGAATCAAGTTATTACACTTTTGGATTCCAGAATAATGTAATTGGGCTAATACCTGAAGGATACTTAACTGAAGAACAGTTAATAGAACAATCCTTTGCATCTATTCCAGAGGGACTATTTACAATTCAGTCTATTTATCCCTTCAGCTCAGAGGAAGGCATCTGTAAAATTGAAGAAGCCTCTCTAGTATTTGATCAGCCGATCAAACAGCAAGAATACCCCAAAACCCAAAGTCATGGGGGCAATATAAATTATAATCAAGGGGACCTCACCTCTATGTTGGAAGAAGCCTACGAAATAGGACAGCCTGAAATCTTTCCAGGATTTCAGCAAATAGTCGAAGAGCAAATTTCTTTAGCTAATGGCTGTTCCAGTGATGATGAACGCTGACAGCTGCGATAACTCCTGATGGAGTACAAGGATATTTTTGCTAGGGATTCTTATGACTGTGGGACTACAGACTTGCACATTGCAAGAATTCAAACAGATCCCAAAGCACCACCTGTCTTTGTTAAACAATACAGACTTCCTTTAACATCATATGATTCTCTAGCAGAAATCATAAGGAACCTGGAAGAAAGAGGTATTATCAGACAGGTGCACAGCTCTTATAACAATCCTATTCTAGGTGTTCTTAAGCCCAATGGACAATGGCGTTTGTGTGCTGACTTAAGACAGCTAAACAAACGAGTGTACATGTCTGGCTGGCCTGTGCCATATATTGACCAGTGCCTAGCGCAGATGCAGGGATCCAAAATATTCACTGCCATTGATTGTGCACAGGGATATTGGACCATAAAGGTACACGAGGAGGACCAGAATAAGCTGGCATTCTCATTCCAAAAGGTCCAGTATGCATTCCAGAGACTTCCATTTGGATACATAAATTCAGGACATGAATTTGCTGTATTCATGCATAAGGCCTGATGCACTGGAAAGGGGGACCTTATCTTATGTTGATGATGTTTTAATCAAAAGCACAGACTTTGAAAAACACATCACAGAACTTAAAAACGTCCTCAGCCAACTTAAAAGGGCAGGTGTCAAATGATCCCTACAAAAAGCTAAATGGTGCCACACTCGTGTAAACTTCTTGGGACATGAAGTTACTTCTGAAGGGTAAATCCTCAGAAGAAAAAGGTGGAAGCTATAATAAATTCTAAAAACCCAACTAACTAAAAGGAATTGAGATCATTCCTGGGTATGACAAATTATTCTCGCAAATGTATTGATAATTATGCAGAATTAGCTAAACCACTGCTACTTCTTCTAAAGAAGGATGTGAAATGGCACTGGAGTGAGACTCAAGAGACAGCTATCAGAGAGCTGAAGAGGAAACTCACCCAAGCACCTTGCTTAGCGTACCCTGAAGGTGGTAAACCTTTCTACTTAGAGACAGGTTACACAGATATAAGCATGAGTGCTGTTTTATACCAAAAGCATGAGAATTTAAGCAAAGGCATTGCTTATGCGAGCAAAACTCTATCCCCAGTAGAAATAAAAGTTAGCGATTGCAAAAAAGCCTTCTTATTTACTGTATGGGCTCTACAAAATTTCCGCAGCTATATACAGGGCGAGACAATTATTGTAGAAACGGCCCACCAGCCTTTGCTATATTTACAAAGTGAGAGAATAAGAGATGCGAATTTGTCTAATAGCCGCATAACAGCTTGGACTCTTTCCTTACAAGGCTGGCCTTTAGAGATTAGCTACAAGCAGAATAAAAAGAATCCAGTCGCACAGGGGCTTGCTGATCTCCACGACTGTACTGCTAAGGATCATGGGGAAGAGTTATTAGAAGATGATTTTCTGGAGGAACAATTGCTTTCCCCGTATAAGATATATTGACCAGTGCCTAGCGCAGATGCAGGGATCCAAAATATTCACTGCCATTGATTGTGCACAGGGATATTGGACCATAAAGGTACACGAGGAGGACCAGAATAAGCTGGCATTCTCATTCCAAAAGGTCCAGTATGCATTCCAGAGACTCCCATTTGGATACATAAATTCAGAAAATGAATTTGCTATATTCATGCATAAGGCCTGATGCACTGGAAAGGGGGACCTTATCTTATGTTGATGATGTTTTAATCAAAAGCACAGACTTTGAAAAACACATCACAGAACTTAAACACGTCCTCAGCCAACTTAAAAGGGCAGGTGTCAAATGATCCCTACAAAAAGCTAAATGGTGCCACACTCGTGTAAACTTCTTGGGACATGAAGTTACTTCTGAAGGGTAAATCCTCAGAAGAAAAAGGTGGAAGCTATAATAAATTCTAAAAACCCAACTAACTTAAAGGAATTGAGATCATTCCTGGGTATGACAAATTATTCTCGCAAATGTATTGATAATTATGCAGAATTAGCTAAACCACTGCTACTTCTTCTAAAGAAGGATGTGAAATGGCACTGGAGTGAAACTCAAGAGACAGCTATCAGAGAGCTGAAGAGGAAACTCACCCAAGCACCTTGCTTAGCGTACCCTGAAGGTGGTAAACCTTTCTACTTAGAGACAGGTTACACAGATATAAGCATGAGTGCTGTTTTATACCAAAAGTATGAGAATTTAAGCAAAGTCATTGCTTATGCGAGCAAAACTCTATCCCCAGTAGAAATAAAAGTTAGCTATTGCGAAAAAGCCTTCTTATTTACTGTATGGCCTCTACAAAATTTCCGCAGCTATATACAGGGCGAGAAAATTATTGTAGAAACGGCCCACCAGCCTTTGCTATATTTACAAAGTGAGAGAATTAGAGATGAGAATTTGTCTAATAGCCGCATAACAGCTTGGACTCTTTCCTTACAAGGCTGGCCTTTAGAGATTAGCTACAAGCAGAATAAAAAGAATCCAGTCGCACAGGGGCTTTCTGATCTCCACGACTGTACTGCTAAGGATCATGGGGAAGAGTTATTAGAAGATGATTTCCTGGAGGAACAATTGCTTTCCCTGTATAAGATATACAATGAGGACCATTGTAAAACATTACCTTGGGTATATATTGATGGTTGTTCTTACCATGCCACTATTGATAATAAGCACAGATTGGTTGCTGGCATTGGTATAACTTGGGCAAAGGGATTCCCAAATATTTCTGTAGGGTTCAACATTGGACCAAGATCCATTCAAGTTGCAGAACTAACTGCTGTTCTAAAAACCATCGAGATGGCTATTGAACATGGTATTCATGAATTTGTGATCATTACTGACTCAAATTACGTGCGTGACAGTTTTGTTGAATACCTGCCAACTTGGAAAAGAAATGGCATGCAGAAAACTAACAACAAACCAGTCAAACATGGCAAGTTGCATTTGCTCAAAGGAACTTAGAGAAAGCTGCAACTGCCACTAAAACCTATTATGATCTCAAAACGTCCAAAAAGGAATATGAAATAAATGATAAAGTTTATCTTTATAACTTTGGAAGAGATCAGGTTAAGGAGAAGAAATTTCTTCCATCATGGAAGGGACCTTTTTTTGTTACTGACAAAATATCTCCAGTCGCCTATAAAATTAGGATCCCTAAAAACGATACTTTTATGGATAAATGGGTCCATATTAATCAGTTGCGAGCATGACATCCTAGATCCCAATTACAAGTCATAGAGGGAGAATGAAATGTCATATCCCCAAATGCACTAAAGAAATGCTGTAGTTTAAAGATGCCTAGCTAATGAGCATGAAGGCTAAAAAATGACGGACTCTCTTCACAGAAGACTGTCTATGATGCATACTGTCAACATCCTCACCAAGTACCACTGACTTTAAGCCAATTTCAATACAGGTGTCCTACATCCATTGAAAATTGGAAGGGGGAATTATGTCAGGGCATCCGTGAAGATTATTAAATAATATACAGGTAGCCCTCAGTTTACGCTGGGGTTAGGTTCCTGAAGGAATGGTTGTAAATCAAAACCGTTGTAAATTGAAACCCAGTTTATAATGTAAGTATATAGGAAGTAAGGGAGTTAAGTTCCAGGCCCCTCTCAAAATTGTCATAAGTAACACAATACATTATTTTTAAAGCTTTGAAATGAAGACTTTAAATGCTAAACAGCATTTTAAACCTAATAATATAATCACACAACACAGAATATATAATTAAACTAAGTTAAATGAACAAACATTTGCTGAACGGCACCTAATAAAATAATTACACAACAGATTGTATCATCATCAAACTAAGTTAAATGAACAAAATCTTTTGCTGAACAGCATTATAACCCTAATAAAAAAATCACACAACACAGACTTTACTTGCATTTTTCTGCAAACAGTTCTTTCTATTGTAAGGATGTTAGATAATATTGGGTCTGTAGCAATTCTTTGCATTCCAGTATGGACTGATTCATAGACGGGAAGATCTTGTTCCTTTGAAAGCTTTGCTCGATAGCTGATGTCTGTGGTCTATGTACACTGATTCATTTCAGCCTGCATGTGTGTATCTTTGCTGCAACACAAGTGGACAGCTCGACCTACTATTTTAATCAATGCACACAATGCTTTTCAATAGCAATCACATGACTGAAAAAAAAGGTTGTTTTTCTGAAACGGCGCATATTGAACCGGCGTAAACCGAGGGTCACCTGTATATATATATATATTTTATATATATGGTTGTTAAGACCACAGGATTAATTATATATGAGACTAGTTGCATCAGTTTTATTTATTGTAGATTGCAGTCATCTCTGCCAGATGGTCTTGGCTGGAAAAAACAACCCCCATTCTTCTTGCTCTAAAATATTTAGTCATTAGTTCAGGCAATTTACTTCAAAGAGATGGTCATCTAGATGGCTGTGTATTGCAAATCTTAGATCAGACAGTTGCTTCAAAGTAAATATTAGCATGATGGTGCATCAGAAGTGTAGGTCCATATATGGGCTTCCTGACCAAGATGGATAATGAACTCACAGGCCCCCTGTGGAGAATAGACGGTCCGTCTGTGGGAATGGTTGAATATACAAACATGCTCAAAGAATTGTAGTTTTTACCATCTACATGATACATTATCCCTGCTGAGATCTAAAAACACACATAGGATGTTTGAACTCAAGTACCAACTGACATGGGAAATTAGATCTCAAATATAGAAATTGTGCCTAATCTTCATGTAAGTTTAAGATACTTAAATGAATATATATATATATATATATATATATATATTCAGACAACATATTAAATATAAACGCATGAATCTGGGAGATTGTCTATGCCTAAGAAGGGTAATATTGGAGGCTGAAAACCTCAGAATCCGAATTTCAGCATGTCTTAACCTATGTATTTTTTTTTAAAGCATAGAATGTTTTAAGGATTTAAAATGGCCAATGTTAATAACCTATTTCTTCATATTTTTCAGGCATCAAATAAGTACATATATAATTGGTATTTTAAATAATATCCCATGTTTTATACACTCAAAAAGAAATATACAGATAGTAAATATTAATCTGTATGGGATAGTAATCCAATGTAGATATAATTATATGAAAATGACATATATTTGCTGATCTCAAGGTATGTATGTCATATTAAGATAATAACTGAAAAAGTAATTAAATCCATGATGAAGGTATTATAATCCTTTTAAATTGTTCATAGAAAATATGATTTTTAGACACATTTTGATATATTATAAGTGGAATATCTTCATGTTTGGTCTTAAAATGATCAGAGGAAGTGACACTGTGCGGACCATATTTGAAACATATGATTTATTAATACAAGAGATTATAATATGTTGGAAATAATCACTTTATAAGGATGTATTAGGATTGTAGCAGTAATTGATGGTGAAACTATTTGTGGTTGTCTGCTGCCCCCTAGGGGATTAAAACCGGTATGACAACCAAATGAATTGTCTTTTAGAACACATGCAAATCCAAATAACCAATCAAATGTTTCAACTCTAAGGGCGGACCAGGGAAAAGCACCGGATCAGGGCCTATCAAAATTCTGTGGGATTGATTTAAAGAAAAGGAGGAGGGATTCTTTATTCTTGTGGATAAAGACCCAGACTCACTGCAAAAGAGGACAGACTAAAGGAAGCGTTACGTTTTTGAAGGGAAAATGCATAGGCTTTGGTGCCAAGCATATTCTCTGCCATTTTTGGGGACACTTTCTTAAACAAAGAAAGATTAACAATTCTTGAAGTCTAAACCTGTGCACATTGAGAGTAAACCCTCCATAGATGACCCACAAGAAACTCTGGAATATGAAACATTGATCTGCATATTTGGGTGAAGTATAAGAAATTGTTAGATATATAATTTGATATTTTAAAGCAAATACATTCATTATTGCTGCGGTCTAATTACAGTTAGTAAATTTAAAAGGGCCCAAGTTGTATTTTAAACTTGTGTTTCATAGCCCTGTGTACTTTAAAACTAATCATTGATGCTAAGTAATTTATCTTTGCAAATATATATATATATATATATATATATATATATATATATATATATATATATATATTAGAATTTGTCTTAACTGTAGATAATTAAGAATTTATTTCAGCTCAGATAAATTGGCATAGGAGTTGGTTGTTTGTACAAATAATATATACAATGTCTGATGTTTTAAATTGGAGTTATATAAAATCATTTGTGGGCTAAATAGCTTAAGTATATTTGTTCTGGAAGCTAGGGACCCATACTGTGATATTTCATAGTGGTATTTTAATGCAATTCAATTAGGAATAAGATTAATTCTAAAGGTATATCTGGTTTTCTTGGAAAAAGAATATTATAACAGTTTTAAACTTGTATATTTTGATTCATATCTGGTTTTCTATAAATATAATTAAATCTGTCTATAAATTTTAACTAATATAAAGAATTTAGGAATTTATATTAATTTTATTGTTTTGTATATGCATTTTATTGGGGGTTTGTTTAAAGAATAATTATTAAATATATTGTATTATAACCCAGCCATATACTGACACACTCCACTTGACGCCGGGATAAGAAGACTACTGGCCAAGTTTGGTTTGATAGAGGAATATCCCACCAGCATTACAGTCCCTCCTTACCCTTCACATGAGAGCTATAACAGCAGCAGTGATAGCTAAGAGAAGCACATCCCAGTAATACACTGCCGATCTTACTAGTGAAGGAAGACAGTGAAAGAGCTCTGCCCTCTTAAAAGTCACAATTGCTGTTTGCTGCTTGCAGAAGATTGTAAAAAAGCACAGCCAGGCAGCCAAAATAGAGCAAGGACTGCTGCTACCCTGCATTGCACGCTCCAGCAGCCCTCTTCATGGGGAACTGTATAAGTGGAACCCAGCCCCGCCCACACAGGACATGCAGAGCAGACAGAGGCACTAAATTATTACCTCTCCTGTTGCTAATGTTTCAGAAAAACAGGAAAGACAGTTGCAGCACTATATTTCTGCTGCCCAGATTTCCCTCTTCTGATAGTTTCAGCCCACAGCACAGATTTTAAGCGCTTCTCTTACACTAACACTGTCACCCCCCCCCCCACAAGAGGCAGATATGAGAGCTGCCTCACTTGGGGCTTTTTCCTGATGGGCTTTATGACGAAATGTGACTTCTGACTTGACGGACAATGGGCGTCTTAGCACCTTCTAAGTAGTGTTTATTTTACTGTAACATTATTTACTGACTGCCCTGACTGGACGTCCCTGTTCTAGTCGTATAGCTCACTCTATAGTGAATTTTACTGTTGCTCAGTAGACTGACTGGAAAGAGGGGGCATTTAAGGCTGCATTAAAGGGACACTAAACAAAAAATAAACTTTAAAGAATCAGATAGAGAAATACTTTTTAAACAATTTTCAATGTATTTATTTATATTAATTTATTTATATTATCAATTTTGCTTAGTTCTCTTAATATTCTTTGTTAAAGAGTAATGTTAGGTGAGCCTTGGGGGCATGCACAGATTCGTCATTTCTGAGAAAAGAAGAGACGACCTTGGGACAGGGGAATCGCTGCTCCGGTGTTCCAAGCTTGCAAGAAATAAAAGGTAAGTATTTAAAAAAAACAAACGGCTGCAATGTAAACTTTCATGAATGAAAGTGTCCCTGTTTTTAATAGTATTTTTAAAAACAGGGCTTTCATTCATGAAAATATACATTCAATTTAAGGAGGCTAAAGAGCTCCCTCCACATTGGCCATATGAAAGTGCAATCAAACTTCTACCTGGTAGAAACCTACACACTTTCAGTTGCAGAAACCAAAACCTAGAAAATATAATATTGGAACGACTGGTCTATAATCAGCTAACTCAATTTCTCACAACTAACTCCTTACTTGATCCACGGCAATCTGGATTCCACCCTAAACACTCAACAGAAACCGCTCTTACTAAAGTAACAAATTACCTTTTATCAGCTAAAGCAAAAGGCCACTACTCCTTACTAATTCTTCTTGACCTGTCCGCTGCCTTTGACACAGTTGACCATCCTTTCCTCCTAAAAATACTATATTAATTTGGCATCTGAGACACAGCCCTCTCCTGGTTTGCCTCATATCTCTCAAAATGCTTGTTTTCAGTTTCCTTTAACAACATAGCTTGTGATCCTATGCCTCTCTCAGTTGGAGTACCACAAGGCTCTGTCTTGGGTTCCTTTTTCTCGCTCTATACATCATGCCTTGGAAAACTTATAGCCTCCTTTGGATTCCAGTACCACTTATATGCTGATACCCAAATCTATCTTTCCTCTCCTGATATCTCTCCCTCTTTACTCAACCAGATTTCTGACTGCCTCTATGCAATTTCCTCTTGGATGTCTTCACACTACCTCCAACTCAATCTGTCCAAAACTGAGCTGCTTCTTATTCCCCCCTCTTTGAGACATCCAAAACCTGACATTTCTTTGATGGTTGGAGACTCTATTCTCAACACCTCACCCCAGGTCTGCTGTCTTGTGGTTACACTTGACTCAGAACTCACATTCAACCCACATATACACGAGCTCACATTCAACCCACATATACAAGTGCTTTGTTAAAGAGTAATGTTAGGTGAGCCTTTTTTAATAGTATTTTTAAAAACAGGGCTTTCATTAATGAAAATATACATTCAATTTAAGGAGGCTGAAGAGCTGCCTCCACATTGGCCATATGAAAGTGCAATCAAACTTCTACCTGGGAGAAACCTACACACTTTCAGTTGCAGAAATCAAAACCTAGAAAATATAATATTGGAATGACTGGTCTATAATCAGCTAACTCAATTTCTCACAACTAACTCCTTACTTGATCCACAGCAATATGCTTTCCTCTCCTGATATCTCTCCCTCTTTACTCAACCAGATTTCTGATTGCCTCTCTGCAATTTCCTCTTGGATGTCTTTACACTACCTCCAACTCAATCTGTCCAAAACTGAGCTGCTTCTTATTCCCCCCCCACTTCGAGACATCCAAAACCTGACATTTCTCTGATGGTTCGAGACTCTATTCTCAACACCTCACCCCAGGTCCGCTGTCTTGTGGTTACACTTGACTCAGAACTCACATTCAACCCACATATACAAGTGCTTACCAAATCCTGCCGTTCACACCTACGCAACATTTCCAGAATTTGTCCCTTCCTTACTCAAAAAACTACAAAAATACTTATTAATTCCCTCATTTTGTCACGCATTGATTATTGCAATCTACTTCTAAATGGCCTTCCAAAACACTGCCTGTCCTCCCTCCAATCTATTATGAATGCTTCTGCTAGGCTCATCCACCTACATCAGCTGCTCCGCTCTGCCAGTCTATACACTGGCTCCCCATACACTCCAGAATACAATTTAAAGTATTAACCCTAACTTACAAAGCACTCAACAGTCTAACTCCCAAATATATTTCCTCTCTCATCGTGAAATATTCCCCCATCCTGTCCTCTTCAATCAACCTCTGACCTACATCTCTCCACTCCTGTTATCTCTACGTCCCACTCCCGCCTCCAATACTTGACATATGCTGCTCCTGTCCTCTGGAACTCTCTACCCAGCTCCATAAGACCCCAGAGGCAGAAGTTTTTTTATTTTCTGCGATGAGATTTTTTTAGTAGTGTCTCACTACACACACACACACATTATATATATATATATACACACAAATATATATACATATATACGCACACATACAGTATATATATATACATATATACAGACACACACAAACACATACATACACACAAACACACATATACACACACAGACATACACACACACATTTATTAAAGAAAAAAAATCTGGCTCCTAAAAGTATTTTGGTTGGCTCCTAGACTAAAAATAAATTTGTTAAGCCCTGACTTACCTTTTCTGCAATGTGCTATTACCCTGTACCACACTGCAGTTCAGGAAGGGGGAGGACATTGACACACATACATACACACACATACAAACACGCACACACACAGAGATACATACACACAGAGAGATACATACACACACACAGAGATACGTAAACACACAGAGATACATACACACAAAGAGATACTGTGACCTGGGATCTTGGAAACACACAGTCCTCAAAGCTGGAAACACCACACAAGGTTGTAGCTTTATAAAATACAGTCTGTTTATTATCAGGTCTGGCAAAAACAGGCAAAATAAACATAAACAAAACAAAAGAGGCTTGCTCCACTGAGCACTTACTAACAAGTACAACTGTCTGCACTAAGTAGCTTTTCACAAAAGTAATATTGCACAGACCTTTCAAACTTTGTCCTTTAGATATAATTCCTCTCAGTCTCTCAGGAGAGTGTTTGCAGTTTTCCTTTACTGCTGGCAAAAATCTACCTCTCAAACCCTGACTGGGGATTTTATTAGCACCTGCTGTCAATTACCATATGCAGGTGAGTAGCTAGCTGAGTCAGACAGAATTCCTGGACTGGACTTTTTGACATAATGTGCTACCTGCAAACTGCGGGGTGGAGCACTGGCCCACCCTACTCTCCAAATACTCCACCCCAGGGACCCAGAAATAAATCACATATTTTCTCTATGTGGCAAACAAACATAACAATTCTCCCTGGGGTTGTCAGACCATACCCCGCACTGCAGCACTTTTGAGGGAATATAGACACCTTCCATTACTATGCCTTGGGTTCTGTCACACATCCTCCCCGCCAGCTCAGACCTAGTGGGGTGAGCGACCATGGCCAAAAGCGTATGCATACGTGAAAGGCCATCAGCATTACCCTGTTTACTTCCTGCCCTGTGTTCTACTGAGAAGAGATAGGGTTGCAAACTAAGGAACCAGCGTGTAACTCTACTATTATTATCCTTATTTTGACTCATCCATTTGAGAGGTGCATGATCAGTAACTAGTCTAAATTTTCTGCCCAACAAATAATATTTGAGAGTTTCAACAGCCCATTTAATTGCTAGACACTCCTTTTCAACAATCGAATAGTTCTTTTCTCTAGGTTGAAGTTTACGGCTCAGGTATAGTATTGGGTGCTCTTCACTTTGACTTTCCTGGGAAAGCACTGCTCCAAGCCCTACATCAGAGGCATCCGTCTGTAAAACAAACTCCTTTGAAAAATCAGGGGTGACTAACACTGGTTGTCTACAGATGGCTTCCTTGAGATTTTGAAATGCCTGTTCAGCTTCAGAGGACCATTTCACTATTACTGGAGCTTTTGCTTTAGTGAGGTCAGTTAAAGGACCTGCTATAGTAGCAAAGTTGGAGATAAACCTTCTGTAGTAGCCAACAAGCCCAAGAAATGTTCTGACCTGTTTCTTCGTCATAGGTCGTGGCCAATTCCTTATGGCTTCAACTTTAGCAAGTTGTGGCTTTACTATTCCTCTTCCAATGGAATAGCCAAGATACTTGGCCTCCTCCAAGCCAATGGTACATTTACTCGGATTTGCTGTCAGACCGGCATTTCTTATGGAATTAAGGACAGCTTGCACTTTTGGCAAGTGAGACTCCCAATCTTCGCTATGTATGACCACGTCATCTAAGTAAGCTGCAGCATAATGAGCATGTGGCCTTAAGATCCAGTCCATCATTCTTTGAAATGTTGCTGGAGCACCATGTAGGCCAAAAGGTAACACCTTGTATTGGAAGAGCCCATCTGGAGTAGAGAAGGCAGTCTTTTCCTTTGCCCGTCCTGTAAGCGGCACTTGCCAATAACCCTTGGTCAAATCCAATGTGGTAAGGTACCTGGCTCTCCCGAGTCTCTCCACAAGTTCATCAACCCTTGGCATGGGGTATGCATCAAACTTGGATATTGCATTCAGCTTCCGGTAATCATTACAAAACCTGATTGTGCCATCAGGCTTTGGCACAAGCACAATTGAGCTACTCCAGTCACTTTGGGATTCTTCAATTACCCCAAGGTCCAGCATTTTCTTTACTTCCAATTTGATTGCTTCCCTCCGGGCGTCAGGTATTCTATATGGCTTTAGATTTATCCTTTTTCCCGGTTCAGTGACAATGTCATGCTCTATTATCATAGTTCTTCCTGGGACTGAGGAGAAAACATCTTTATTTAATCTGATGAAGTCTGTTACCTCCCTCTTCTGGTGGATAGTCAGGGTTTCTGAGATATTGACTACGGGTTCATGCTCCTCCATTGTAGGGAGGTCTGCTGTTTTTATAGCCACAAGTGTTTCTCTTTCTTTCCACGGTTTAAGTAAATTCACATGGTAAATCTGTACCTCCTTTCGCCTCCCAGGCTGTCTTACTTTGTAATTTACTTCCCCCACTCTGTCAATGACTTCATATGGCCCATGCCATGTTGCCAAAAATTTGTTCTCTACAGTGGGAACCAGGACTAGTACTCTGTCTCCTGGATTAAACACACGAACCCTGGCATTTCTATTATAGCTCTTCTGCTGGTTCTGTTGGGCATTTTCCATGTGTTCTCTAACTATGGGCATAATGGCTGTCATCCGATCCTGCATCTGAGTTATATGTTCAATCACACTTCTGTGAGGGGTTGACTCCTGTTCCCAAGTCTCCTTAGCTATGTCTAGCAACCCTCTGGGGTGTCTTCCATACAAAAGTTCAAAGGGCGAAAACCCAGTAGAAGCTTGAGGGACCTCTCGGATGGAAAACATTAAATAAGGCAAAAGGAAATCCCAGTTTTTTCCATCTTTATCAATTACTTTTTTGAGCATAGCCTTTAGTGTTATTAAATCGCTCTACCAGACCATCAGTTTGTGGGTGATATACGGATGTTTTCAGATGCTTTATATGAAGAAGATTACACAACTCCTTTGTAATTCTCGACATAAATGGAGTGCCTTGGTCTGTTAATATTTCTTTGGGAATCCCAACACGGCTGAACATTAACATTAACTCCTTAGCAAATGCTTTTGCTGAAGTAGTACGCATGGGTATTGCCTCAGGGTAACGTGTAGCATAGTCTACTATTACCAATATATACTGGTGCCCCCTTGCAGACTTTACAAGAGGACCCACAAAATCCATACCAATGCGTTCAAATGGGACCTCAATTATGGGTAAGGGCACCAAGGGGCTACGGTATGCTGTAAGAGGGGCAGTTAATTGGCATTCAGCACAAGAAGAACAATAATTTGTGATAGATGCCATTACACCTGGCCAATAAAACCTCCTAAGAATTCTCTCTCTGGTTTTTTCAATCCCCAAGTGCCCCCCAAGTATGTGGCTATGTGCCAATTTAATACAGTGTGTCGATATGCCTGGGGTACTAACAGCTGTTTGACAGACTCCTTTTTCCCAACTCTGTACAATAAATCATTTTCCAATTCAAAGTATGGATAGGTGAGTGCTTTATCAGTATTAATGGGGGTGCCATTTCTTACGGAAATATAGTTTCTAGCCACAGCTAAAGTTGGATCCTCCCATTGTGCAGCCCTAAAGTTACTTGGGCTAACCTCTAGGTCAGTTATTTCTACATCAGGTTCAGATATATTAGATTGACCTGTATTATTCTGTTCAGTATTACCTCCAACTAGGGTTTCCATAGGGGTTGAGTGTTTCCCTCTAGCAGGAGTTATTTTGTCTAAGTCATCCCCCAATAAATCAGAAAAGGGAAAGTCACAAACAGCGCCCTCTACTGAATCCGGTGAATTTTCCTCAGCAGCATCCCATAGATTCAAAAAAATGGGGAAAATCTCTGCCTATTATCATTTCATGGACTAATTTATCCACTAAACCAACTCTATGATTTATAGGGCCATTTTGAGTTTCAATAAGTACTTTAGCAGTTGGATACTTGTGTATGTCCCCATGGACACAAGCAATATCTAGGTTCTGGTAATTATCAATAGGAGTATTTCTCAACAGACCCCTGTCTATGAGCGTAACCATGCTACCAGAGTCCAGCAAAGCTTTAATTTCATTTCCCTCCACCCTTACAGTGCACCAAGGGTGGCCATTTAAACAATCATTTTTGGTAATTACATATACTGAGCGAGAGTACAATGAATAATTGTCTCTCATATTGCCAACATTACATTCCATAGCAACATCATTCTCAGGGCAGTCCTTTGCAAAATGTCCATACTCTTTACATTGAAAACATTTAATATTAGCATTAGACAACATCTTTGAGGCTATTGTGGACCCTTCCTGCCTCACAAAACTCTTGTCCCTTGCTGTAATGTCTCTCGGGTTGTAAAAACCCATCTGCTCCTCCCGATACCCCCTTTTCCCCGGAACAGTCTTACCCAATTTACTGGGACTCTGGATCTTCGGGGTTCTAGGTCTTTCCTGGTTGGGGATTTGTAGAAACTCTCCGACAGTCAAATAGCGTTCCACCAGGGCAACTAGACCGTGAGCAGTTTTAGGTTCACTCTGGCTGACCCACCGCCGCAGGGAAACAGGCAATCCTCGCAGGAACCGGTCCATCACGAGCTGTTCCACAATGTGACTAGCTGAGTTGACCTCTGGCTGTAGCCATTTCCTGGCAAGATGTATCAAGTCAAACATCTGTGACCGCACGGCTTTGTCTTGACTGTAAGTCCAGGAGTGAAATCGCTGGGCCCTTACTGCTGTCGTTACTCCCAGGCGGGCCAAGATTTCTGTTTTTAGCTTTTTATAGTCACTGGCCTGCTCAGGCTCCAAATCATAATATGCCTTCTGAGGTTCTCCACTCAGAAATGGCGCAAGGAGACTTGCCCATTCAGACGCAGGCCACCCTTCTCTTTCGGCTGTCCTTTCAAAAGCCATCAGGTAAGCCTCCACATCATCTGTAGCCACCATCTTTTGCAAATAGTTACTCACTCTCAGAGTCTTAGAACTGTGTGGAATTTCTGCAGCACACCTGCCCAGTCTTTCAGATAGGCCTCGAATCTCCTGCTGCATGGTACGTGCGATATTCTGCTGTTCCTCTCTTTGTGTTAATACCAGTTTTTGTAGCACTGCAATATTTTCTTACTGGCTGGCAGTAGCTTGCTGCTGTGTGGCAGTGGCCTGTTGCTGTGAGGCCGTAGCCTGTAGTAAAGCCTTTACAACTTCCTCCATTTTAAGTGTGGTATTGTTTCCTTAACAGACTATCAGTGTGTTGCCCGCATTCTCCACCATATGTGACCTGGGATCTTGGAAACACACAGTCCTCAAAGCTGGAAACACCACACAAGGTTGTAGCTTTATAAAATACAGTCTGTTTATTATCAGGTCTGGCAAAATAAACATAAACAAAACAAAAGAGGCTTGCTCCACTGAGCACTTACTAACAAGTACAACTGTCTGCACTAAGTAGCTTTTCACAAAAGTAATATTGCACAGACCTTTCAAACTTTGTCCTTTAGATATAATTCCTCTCAGTCTCTCAGGAGAGTGTTTGCAGTTTTCCTTTACTGCTGGCAAAAATCTACCTCTCAAACCCTGACTGGGGATTTTATTAGCACCTGCTGTCAATTACCATATGCAGGTGAGTAGCTAGCTGAGTCAGACAGAATTCCTGGACTGGACTTTTTGACATAATGTGCTACCTGCAAACTGCGGGGTGGAGCACTGGCCCACCCTACTCTCCAAATACTCCACCCCAGGGACCCAGAAATAAATCACATATTTTCTCTATGTGGCAAACAAACATAACAATTCTCCCTGGGGTTGTCAGACCATACCCCGCACTGCAGCACTTTTGAGGGAATATAGACACCTTCCATTACTATGCCTTGGGTTCTGTCACACATCCTCCCCGCCAGCTCAGACCTAGTGGGGTGAGCGACCATGGCCAAAAGCGTATGCATACGTGAAAGGCCATCAGCATTACCCTGTTTACTTCCTGCCCTGTGTTCTACTGAGAAGAGATAGGGTTGCAAACTAAGGAACCAGCGTGTAACTCTACTATTATTATCCTTATTTTGACTCATCCATTTGAGAGGTGCATGATCAGTAACTAGTCTAAATTTTCTGCCCAACAAATAATATTTGAGAGTTTCAACAGCCCATTTAATTGCTAGACACTCCTTTTCAACAATCGAATAGTTCTTTTCTCTAGGTTGAAGTTTACGGCTCAGGTATAGTATTGGGTGCTCTTCACTTTGACTTTCCTGGGAAAGCACTGCTCCAAGCCCTACATCAGAGGCATCCGTCTGTAAAACAAACTCCTTTGAAAAATCAGGGGTGACTAACACTGGTTGTCTACAGATGGCTTCCTTGAGATTTTGAAATGCCTGTTCAGCTTCAGAGGACCATTTCACTATTACTGGAGCTTTTGCTTTAGTGAGGTCAGTTAAAGGACCTGCTATAGTAGCAAAGTTGGAGATAAACCTTCTGTAGTAGCCAACAAGCCCAAGAAATGTTCTGACCTGTTTCTTCGTCATAGGTCGTGGCCAATTCCTTATGGCTTCAACTTTAGCAAGTTGTGGCTTTACTATTCCTCTTCCAATGGAATAGCCAAGATACTTGGCCTCCTCCAAGCCAATGGTACATTTACTCGGATTTGCTGTCAGACCGGCATTTCTTATGGAATTAAGGACAGCTTGCACTTTTGGCAAGTGAGACTCCCAATCTTCGCTATGTATGACCACGTCATCTAAGTAAGCTGCAGCATAATGAGCATGTGGCCTTAAGATCCGGTCCATCATTCTTTGAAATGTTGCTGGAGCACCATGTAGGCCAAAAGGTAACACCTTGTATTGGAAGAGCCCATCTGGAGTAGAGAAGGCAGTCTTTTCCTTTGCCCGTCCTGTAAGCGGCACTTGCCAATAACCCTTGGTCAAATCCAATGTGGTAAGGTACCTGGCTCTCCCGAGTCTCTCCACAAGTTCATCAACCCTTGGCATGGGGTATGCATCAAACTTGGATATTGCATTCAGCTTCCGGTAATCATTACAAAACCTGATTGTGCCATCAGGCTTTGGCACAAGCACAATTGAGCTACTCCAGTCACTTTGGGATTCTTCAATTACCCCAAGGTCCAGCATTTTCTTTACTTCCAATTTGATTGCTTCCCTCCGGGCTTCAGGTATTCTATATGGCTTTAGATTTATCCTTTTTCCCGGTTCAGTGACAATGTCATGCTCTATTATCGTAGTTCTTCCTGGGACTGAGGAGAAAACATCTTTATTTAATCTGATGAAGTCTGTTACCTCCCTCTTCTGGTGGATAGTCAGGGTTTCTGAGATATTGACTACGGGTTCATGCTCCTCCATTGTAGGGAGGTCTGCTGTTTTTATAGCCACAAGTGTTTCTCTTTCTTTCCACGGTTTAAGTAAATTCACATGGTAAATCTGTACCTCCTTTCGCCTCCCAGGCTGTCTTACTTTGTAATTTACTTCCCCCACTCTGTCAATGACTTCATATGGCCCATGCCATGTTGCCAAAAATTTGTTCTCTACAGTGGGAACCAGGACTAGTACTCTGTCTCCTGGATTAAACACACGAACCCTGGCATTTCTATTATAGCTCTTCTGCTGGTTCTGTTGGGCATTTTCCATGTGTTCTCTAACTATGGGCATAATGGCTGTCATCCGATCCTGCATCTGAGTTATATGTTCAATCACACTTCTGTGAGGGGTTGACTCCTGTTCCCAAGTCTCCTTAGCTATGTCTAGCAACCCTCTGGGGTGTCTTCCATACAAAAGTTCAAAGGGCGAAAACCCAGTAGAAGCTTGAGGGACCTCTCGGATGGAAAACATTAAATAAGGCAAAAGGAAATCCCAGTTTTTTCCATCTTTATCAATTACTTTTTTGAGCATAGCCTTTAGTGTTTTATTAAATCGCTCTACCAGACCATCAGTTTGTGGGTGATATACGGATGTTTTCAGATGCTTTATATGAAGAAGATTACACAACTCCTTTGTAATTCTCGACATAAATGGAGTGCCTTGGTCTGTTAATATTTCTTTGGGAATCCCAACACGGCTGAACATTAACATTAACTCCTTAGCAATTGCTTTTGCTGAAGTAGTACGCATGGGTATTGCCTCAGGGTAACGTGTAGCATAGTCTACTATTACCAATATATACTGGTGCCCCCTTGCAGACTTTACAAGAGGACCCACAAAATCCATACCAATGCGTTCAAATGGGACCTCAATTATGGGTAAGGGCACCAAGGGGCTACGGTATGCTGTAAGAGGGGCAGTTAATTGGCATTCAGCACAAGAAGAACAATAATTTGTGATAGATGCCATTACACCTGGCCAATAAAACCTCCTAAGAATTCTCTCTCTGGTTTTTTCAATCCCCAAGTGCCCCCCAAGTATGTGGCTATGTGCCAATTTAATACAGTGTGTCGATATGCCTGGGGTACTAACAGCTGTTTGACAGACTCCTTTTTCCCAACTCTGTACAATAAATCATTTTCCACTTCAAAGTATGGATAGGTGAGTGCTTTATCAGTATTAATGGGGGTGCCATTTCTTACGGAAATATAGTTTCTAGCCACAGCTAAAGTTGGATCCTCCCATTGTGCAGCCCTAAAGTTACTTGGGCTAACCTCTAGGTCAGTTATTTCTACATCAGGTTCAGATATATTAGATTGACCTGTATTATTCTGTTCAGTATTACCTCCAACTAGGGTTTCCATAGGGGTTGAGTGTTTCCCTCTAGCAGGAGTTATTTTGTCTAAGTCATCCCCCAATAAATCAGAAAAGGGAAAGTCACAAACAGCGCCCTCTACTGAATCCGGTGAATTTTCCTCAGCAGCATCCCATAGATTCAAAAAAATGGGGAAAATCTCTGCCTATTATCATTTCATGGACTAATTTATCCACTAAACCAACTCTATGATTTAAAGGGCCATTTTGAGTTTCAATAAGTACTTTAGCAGTTGGATACTTGTGTATGTCCCCATGGACACAAGCAATATCTAGGTTCTGGTAATTATCAATAGGAGTATTTCTCAACAGACCCCTGTCTATGAGCGTAACCATGCTACCAGAGTCCAGCAAAGCTTTAATTTCATTTCCCTCCACCCTTACAGTGCACCAAGGGTGGCCATTTAAACAATCATTTTTGGTAATTACATATACTGAGCGAGAGTACAATGAATAATTGTCTCTCATATTGCCAACATTACATTCCATAGCAACATCATTCTCAGGGCAGTCCTTTGCAAAATGTCCATACTCTTTACATTGAAAACATTTAATATTAGCATTAGACAACATCTTTGAGGCTATTGTGGACCCTTCCTGCCTCACAAAACTCTTGTCCCTTGCTGTAATGTCTCTCGGGTTGTAAAAACCCATCTGCTCCTCCCGATACCCCCTTTTCCCCGGAACAGTCTTACCCAATTTACTGGGACTCTGGATCTTCGGGGTTCTAGGTCTTTCCTGGTTGGGGATTTGTAGAAACTCTCCGGCAGTCAAATAGCGTTCCACCAGGGCAACTAGACCGTGAGCAGTTTTAGGTTCACTCTGGCTGACCCACCGCCGCAGGGAAACAGGCAATCCTCGCAGGAACCGGTCCATCACGAGCTGTTCCACAATGTGACTAGCTGAGTTGACCTCTGGCTGTAGCCATTTCCTGGCAAGATGTATCAAGTCAAACATCTGTGACCGCACGGCTTTGTCTTGACTGTAAGTCCAGGAGTGAAATCGCTGGGCCCTTACTGCTGTCGTTACTCCCAGGCGGGCCAAGATTTCTGTTTTTAGCTTTTTATAGTCACTGGCCTGCTCAGGCTCCAAATCATAATATGCCTTCTGAGGTTCTCCACTCAGAAATGGCGCAAGGAGACTTGCCCATTCAGACGCAGGCCACCCTTCTCTTTCGGCTGTCCTTTCAAAAGCCATCAGGTAAGCCTCCACATCATCTGTAGCCACCATCTTTTGCAAATAGTTACTCACTCTCAGAGTCTTAGAACTGTGTGGAATTTCTGCAGCACACCTGCCCAGTCTTTCAGATAGGCCTCGAATCTCCTGCTGCATGGTACGTGCGATATTCTGCTGTTCCTCTCTTTGTGTTAATACCAGATTTTGTAGCACTGCAATATTTTCTTGCTGGCTTGCAGTAGCTTGCTGCTGTGTGGCAGTGGCCTGTTGCTGTGAGGCCGTAGCCTGTAGTAAAGCCTTTACAACTTCCTCCATTTTAAGTGTGGTATTGTTTCCTTAACAGACTATCAGTGTGTTGCCCGCATTCTCCACCATATGTGACCTGGGATCTTGGAAACACACAGTCCTCAAAGCTGGAAACACCACACAAGGTTGTAGCTTTATAAAATACAGTCTGTTTATTATCAGGTCTGGCAAAAACAGGCAAAATAAACATAAACAAAACAAAAGAGGCTTGCTCCACTGAGCACTTACTAACAAGTACAACTGTCTGCACTAAGTAGCTTTTCACAAAAGTAATATTGCACAGACCTTTCAAACTTTGTCCTTTAGATATAATTCCTCTCAGTCTCTCAGGAGAGTGTTTGCAGTTTTCCTTTACTGCTGGCAAAAATCTACCTCTCAAACCCTGACTGGGGATTTTATTAGCACCTGCTGTCAATTACCATATGCAGGTGAGTAGCTAGCTGAGTCAGACAGAATTCCTGGACTGGACTTTTTGACATAATGTGCTACCTGCAAACTGCGGGGTGGAGCACTGGCCCACCCTACTCTCCAAATACTCCACCCCAGGGACCCAGAAATAAATCACATATTTTCTCTATGTGGCAAACAAACATAACAATTCTCCCTGGGGTTGTCAGACCATACCCCGCACTGCAGCACTTTTGAGGGAATATAGACACCTTCCATTACTATGCCTTGGGTTCTGTCACACATCCTCCCCGCCAGCTCAGACCTAGTGGGGTGAGCGACCATGGCCAAAAGCGTATGCATACGTGAAAGGCCATCAGCATTACCCTGTTTACTTCCTGCCCTGTGTTCTACTGAGAAGAGATAGGGTTGCAAACTAAGGAACCAGCGTGTAACTCTACTATTATTATCCTTATTTTGACTCATCCATTTGAGAGGTGCATGATCAGTAACTAGTCTAAATTTTCTGCCCAACAAATAATATTTGAGAGTTTCAACAGCCCATTTAATTGCTAGACACTCCTTTTCAACAATCGAATAGTTCTTTTCTCTAGGTTGAAGTTTACGGCTCAGGTATAGTATTGGGTGCTCTTCACTTTGACTTTCCTGGGAAAGCACTGCTCCAAGCCCTACATCAGAGGCATCCGTCTGTAAAACAAACTCCTTTGAAAAATCAGGGGTGACTAACACTGGTTGTCTACAGATGGCTTCCTTGAGATTTTGAAATGCCTGTTCAGCTTCAGAGGACCATTTCACTATTACTGGAGCTTTTGCTTTAGTGAGGTCAGTTAAAGGACCTGCTATAGTAGCAAAGTTGGAGATAAACCTTCTGTAGTAGCCAACAAGCCCAAGAAATGTTCTGACCTGTTTCTTCGTCATAGGTCGTGGCCAATTCCTTATGGCTTCAACTTTAGCAAGTTGTGGCTTTACTATTCCTCTTCCAATGGAATACTTGGCCTCCTCCAAGCCAATGGTACATTTACTCGGATTTGCTGTCAGACCGGCATTTCTTATGGAATTAAGGACAGCTTGCACTTTTGGCAAGTGAGACTCCCAATCTTCGCTATGTATGACCACGTCATCTAAGTAAGCTGCAGCATAATGAGCATGTGGCCTTAAGATCCGGTCCATCATTCTTTGAAATGTTGCTGGAGCACCATGTAGGCCAAAAGGTAACACCTTGTATTGGAAGAGCCCATCTGGAGTAGAGAAGGCAGTCTTTTCCTTTGCCCGTCCTGTAAGCGGCACTTGCCAATAACCCTTGGTCAAATCCAATGTGGTAAGGTACCTGGCTCTCCCGAGTCTCTCCACAAGTTCATCAACCCTTGGCATGGGGTATGCATCAAACTTGGATATTGCATTCAGCTTCCGGTAATCATTACAAAACCTGATTGTGCCATCAGGCTTTGGCACAAGCACAATTGAGCTACTCCAGTCACTTTGGGATTCTTCAATTACCCCAAGGTCCAGCATTTTCTTTACTTCCAATTTGATTGCTTCCCTCCGGGCTTCAGGTATTCTATATGGCTTTAGATTTATCCTTTTTCCCGGTTCAGTGACAATGTCATGCTCTATTATCGTAGTTCTTCCTGGGACTGAGGAGAAAACATCTTTATTTAATCTGATGAAGTCTGTTACCTCCCTCTTCTGGTGGATAGTCAGGGTTTCTGAGATATTGACTACGGGTTCATGCTCCTCCATTGTAGGGAGGTCTGCTGTTTTTATAGCCACAAGTGTTTCTCTTTCTTTCCACGGTTTAAGTAAATTCACATGGTAAATCTGTACCTCCTTTCGCCTCCCAGGCTGTCTTACTTTGTAATTTACTTCCCCCACTCTGTCAATGACTTCATATGGCCCATGCCATGTTGCCAAAAATTTGTTCTCTACAGTGGGAACCAGGACTAGTACTCTGTCTCCTGGATTAAACACACGAACCCTGGCATTTCTATTATAGCTCTTCTGCTGGTTCTGTTGGGCATTTTCCATGTGTTCTCTAACTATGGGCATAATGGCTGTCATCCGATCCTGCATCTGAGTTATATGTTCAATCACACTTCTGTGAGGGGTTGACTCCTGTTCCCAAGTCTCCTTAGCTATGTCTAGCAACCCTCTGGGGTGTCTTCCATACAAAAGTTCAAAGGGCGAAAACCCAGTAGAAGCTTGAGGGACCTCTCGGATGGAAAACATTAAATAAGGCAAAAGGAAATCCCAGTTTTTTCCATCTTTATCAATTACTTTTTTGAGCATAGCCTTTAGTGTTTTATTAAATCGCTCTACCAGACCATCAGTTTGTGGGTGATATACGGATGTTTTCAGATGCTTTATATGAAGAAGATTACACAACTCCTTTGTAATTCTCGACATAAATGGAGTGCCTTGGTCTGTTAATATTTCTTTGGGAATCCCAACACGGCTGAACATTAACATTAACTCCTTAGCAATTGCTTTTGCTGAAGTAGTACGCATGGGTATTGCCTCAGGGTAACGTGTAGCATAGTCTACTATTACCAATATATACTGGTGCCCCCTTGCAGACTTTACAAGAGGACCCACAAAATCCATACCAATGCGTTCAAATGGGACCTCAATTATGGGTAAGGGCACCAAGGGGCTACAGTATGCTGTAAGAGGGGCAGTTAATTGGCATTCAGCACAAGAAGAACAATAATTTGTGATAGATGCCATTACACCTGGCCAATAAAACCTCCTAAGAATTCTCTCTCTGGTTTTTTCAATCCCCAAGTGCCCCCCAAGTATGTGGCTATGTGCCAATTTAATACAGTGTGTCGATATGCCTGGGGTACTAACAGCTGTTTGACAGACTCCTTTTTCCCAACTCTGTACAATAAATCATTTTCCACTTCAAAGTATGGATAGGTGAGTGCTTTATCAGTATTAATGGGGGTGCCATTTCTTACGGAAATATAGTTTCTAGCCACAGCTAAAGTTGGATCCTCCCATTGTGCAGCCCTAAAGTTACTTGGGCTAACCTCTAGGTCAGTTATTTCTACATCAGGTTCAGATATATTAGATTGACCTGTATTATTCTGTTCAGTATTACCTCCAACTAGGGTTTCCATAGGGGTTGAGTGTTTCCCTCTAGCAGGAGTTATTTTGTCTAAGTCATCCCCCAATAAATCAGAAAAGGGAAAGTCACAAACAGCGCCCTCTACTGAATCCGGTGAATTTTCCTCAGCAGCATCCCATAGATTCAAAAAAATGGGGAAAATCTCTGCCTATTATCATTTCATGGACTAATTTATCCACTAAACCAACTCTATGATTTATAGGGCCATTTTGAGTTTCAATAAGTACTTTAGCAGTTGGATACTTGTGTATGTCCCCATGGACACAAGCAATATCTAGGTTCTGGTAATTATCAATAGGAGTATTTCTCAACAGACCCCTGTCTATGAGCGTAACCATGCTACCAGAGTCCAGCAAAGCTTTAATTTCATTTCCCTCCACCCTTACAGTGCACCAAGGGTGGCCATTTAAACAATCATTTTTGGTAATTACATATACTGAGCGAGAGTACAATGAATAATTGTCTCTCATATTGCCAACATTCCATTCCATAGCAACATCATTCTCAGGGCAGTCCTTTGCAAAATGTCCATACTCTTTACATTGAAAACATTTAATATTAGCATTAGACAACATCTTTGAGGCTATTGTGGACCCTTCCTGCCTCACAAAACTCTTGTCCCTTGCTGTAATGTCTCTCGGGTTGTAAAAACCCATCTGCTCCTCCCGATACCCCCTTTTCCCCGGAACAGTCTTACCCAATTTACTGGGACTCTGGATCTTCGGGGTTCTAGGTCTTTCCTGGTTGGGGATTTGTAGAAACTCTCCGGCAGTCAAATAGCGTTCCACCATGGCAACTAGACCGTGAGCAGTTTTAGGTTCACTCTGGCTGACCCACCGCCGCAGGGAAACAGGCAATCCTCGCAGGAACCGGTCCATCACGAGCTGTTCCACAATGTGACTAGCTGAGTTGACCTCTGGCTGTAGCCATTTCCTGGCAAGATGTATCAAGTCAAACATCTGTGACCGCACGGCTTTGTCTTGACTGTAAGTCCAGGAGTGAAATCGCTGGGCCCTTACTGCTGTCGTTACTCCCAGGCGGGCCAAGATTTCTGTTTTTAGCTTTTTATAGTCACTGGCCTGCTCAGGCTCCAAATCATAATATGCCTTCTGAGGTTCTCCACTCAGAAATGGCGCAAGGAGACTTGCCCATTCAGACGCAGGCCACCCTTCTCTTTCGGCTGTCCTTTCAAAAGCCATCAGGTAAGCCTCCACATCATCTGTAGCCACCATCTTTTGCAAATAGTTACTCACTCTCAGAGTCTTAGAACTGTGTGGAATTTCTGCAGCACACCTGCCCAGTCTTTCAGATAGGCCTCGAATCTCCTGCTGCATGGTACGTGCGATATTCTGCTGTTCCTCTCTTTGTGTTAATACCAGTTTTTGTAGCACTGCAATATTTTCTTGCTGGCTGGCAGTAGCTTGCTGCTGTGTGGCAGTGGCCTGTTGCTGTGAGGCCGTAGCCTGTAATAAAGCCTTTACAACTTCCTCCATTTTAAGTGTGGTATTGTTTCCTTAACAGACTATCAGTGTGTTGCCCGCATTCTCCACCATATGTGACCTGGGATCTTGGAAACACACAGTCCTCAAAGCTGGAAACACCACACAAGGTTGTAGCTTTATAAAATACAGTCTGTTTATTATCAGGTCTGGCAAAAACAGGCAAAATAAACATAAACAAAACAAAAGAGGCTTGCTCCACTGAGCACTTACTAACAAGTACAACTGTCTGCACTAAGTAGCTTTTCACAAAAGTAATATTGCACAGACCTTTCAAACTTTGTCCTTTAGATATAATTCCTCTCAGTCTCTCAGGAGAGTGTTTGCAGTTTTCCTTTACTGCTGGCAAAAATCTACCTCTCAAACCCTGACTGGGGATTTTATTAGCACCTGCTGTCAATTACCATATGCAGGTGAGTAGCTAGCTGAGTCAGACAGAATTCCTGGACTGGACTTTTTGACATAATGTGCTACCTGCAAACTGCGGGGTGGAGCACTGGCCCACCCTACTCTCCAAATACTCCACCCCAGGGACCCAGAAATAAATCACATATTTTCTCTATGTGGCAAACAAACATAACAATTCTCCCTGGGGTTGTCAGACCATACCCCGCACTGCAGCACTTTTGAGGGAATATAGACACCTTCCATTACTATGCCTTGGGTTCTGTCACAATACATACACACATACATACACAAATACACACACATACAGATACACACAGAGATACATACACATACACACAGAGATACATACATACATACACACAGAGATACATACATACATACACACAGAGAGATACATACACACACAGAGATACGTAAACACACAGATACATACACACACACAGATACATACACAAATACACACACACACACAATCATACACACAGATACATACACACACACACAATCATACATACACAGAGATACACACACATACATACACAAATACACACACATACAGATACACACACAGAAATACATACACATACACACAGATACATACATACACACAGCTACATATACACACACACACACACATCAAAGAACAAAAAAAAATCTGGCTCCTACGTATTTTGGTTGGCTCCTAAACTCCTAGAATAAATTTGTTAAGTCCTGACTTACCTTTTCTGCTATGTGCTGTTATCCTGTACCGCACTGGAGTTCAGGAAGGGTGGGAAATTGAAGAGAGAGGAAAGTAAATATTTACATTGAGAGAGAATGGAACAGTGACACCTGCAGGCAGAAATTAAAAGTGCAGGCAAAAAATGTTTTATGCAGAAACTGTACATTTTCTGCGATGAGATCGCACATCGCAGTATGTTCTGCCTTGGGGCATAAAACTATCTCCAACCTTGTATAGCTTCAGACGCTCCTTGAAAACCCACCTATTCAGAGAGGCTTACCATCTCTCCTCCATATCATCCTAACCAAACTAATACATGAACTGCCTGACTCACTGCTGCAACTACAACCGATGTGACAAGCTACCCCCAACCTTATGTCTCTGCACCCTAAACCTGTAGGCTGTGAGATCTCCGGAGCAGGGCCCTCTTCCTCCTGTACTAGATTTGTTTAGTTTTGCTATGTTTTGTATTTTATCACAAATCTTTGTCATTGTATACCCCTATTACTGTACCCAGCGCTATGGAATTTGGCAGCGCTATACAAATAAATGATAATACTGTATTAATAATTGGATACTTTGGCTAAACACTTTATATATCCTTCATCCCCTCAAATTGAGCAGGCTTTTTTTGTGGTCAAGAAAGATGGTAATGTTAAGTATTGTGCTGAGTATAGAGCATGGAAAAAATTACAGATAAGAAATAAAATCAGTTAAAGGGATAGAAAGGTCAAAAATTAAATTTGCGGGGGGGGGGGGGGTCAGAGCTAACTGCCGAATGGAGTAGACGCTTTCATATAGAGCTCCTGGACCAAGCGTTATATTAAATGACCAAAAAGTTTTTTTTTCATGGAGAAAATAACCAACTTCTGCTCTACCTCAACCAGTCTTTTGTGTGAACCTACTCCAGTTCATTAAACAGACATTTAAGGGACATAGCTTTGACGCAGTGCTCCTACATGAAGCAGTTCTGAAGCTCTCAAAATTAAGACACCATCTTAAGCCTCTCTCTGCAACGCAGCAAAGTGGAATATTTTACCATAAGGCTACAAAACAGGTGGACAGACTAATGGGAGAAAATCTGGACCTGCAACCGGACTACTCCTTTCCTTACCTTTAACATACCAGCCTGTTTAACACAAAAAAAATTGTATTGTGCATTCGGAGCTGCTGATTCCCCGAGCCCCCCCCCCCTTTCTGTTTCCCTTGCTGGTATCTGGGCCTCAGCTTTCCTAAAGGAGCATATTCGACATTGCCTCAACAGAGACATGGAACACAGGGAGGAAAGGGAGATCACGATTCTCCAACACTTGGATGATCATTTTGCAGACCTCCGGCAAAGCTTGTTGGCAGTAATGGAGCTAGCTAGACATCTGCCACAAGCTTCACAGACAACCCTACAACACGGAAGGTTGGAGATCCCCCTCCGGATCGCTAGAATGCGGGCTCCAAGAGAGGATGAAGCATCTATTGACCAGAATACCTCAGAGTTTGTAGGTGAGCCGCCCCACATTGAGTTCCTAGACACCGGGACATTATTTGATGGCGGGTCAGACGACACATTATACACATACTCAACTGCGGCAGAGCCGCATGCTCCCCTTACTCAGGTGATCTTCCGCTGTAGTGGAGAGAAAATATCCATAGGGGACTTAACTTCATATACCGAACTTTGCAGGTTCCAATGCCATCCCACGGGGATCTTTTCTGCCCTCCTGCTTGAACTCGGAAGGGTTCTGGGACAAACTTTGAGCCGCATTTATAAACTTGATCGATTCGGCTTAGCTGCTTCAAAATCTGGAGTTGGCTAGGCGATCTCATAGTTTTACACTTGTCTTTAAGTGTTGTACTGGACATTAACTACCTCCTAGTTTAAATGATGCTTTTCCCTTTCCATGTTATGCTATCAGTCTCTTACAGGCAACAATATTGTTAAGTTATACTATGTGTTTATATTTTATTTAACAGGCTGTAATTTTGACAGTTTGTGCTATGACTGTTCTCTCCACATGTTCCTTGACGGGGGATATTTGAGTATTTAAGTATTTGTTGTTCTTATGTTTTAAAGATTTGATCCAGAAAGTTCTTTCAATACCACTAACACCATACTCTTACATTAACAGCTAATATGTCGAAGGAGGAGTTCCTAGAACACTAGCTGAAATAATAGAGATAGTTGAAGTCGCTATCTCCATCTAGAAATGAACCCTTAAAGTTGTGACTTGACTCCTTAAACATCCCATGAAACCCTTGGTCTCTCTGAGGGATAAGAATAGCCTGGACCCTAGACATATACAACGCCAAGGCGGTGCTATATGTTGGGAGGCTGAGAGAGACAGGCCAGTGAGGTAGCTCTGTTGGTAAATGCCCTGACTACAACAAAAAAGCCTGTTTAAAAGATCCAAGGTCACAGGTTCAAATCCCGGCAGGGCCGACTCAGCCCTTCATCCTTCCGAGGTCGATAAAATGAGTACCATTAAATTGGGTAATAATAACAACTATTACTATTCAGCTGCCGATTTGGTGAATTCCGAGAGCGAGCGCTGAAAAATCGCTTTGAGTCCCACTGGGAGGAAGGCGCTATATAAATACTAGTTATGTGCACCATACAAATATATAGCTACAGAGTTTAGATCAGTGACTTTATTATTCATTAATGGGTGTTATTCAAGTTTCAATTTCCCATTCATGCCCTCTTACTATACGCACATATACCTATAATTCCATGACTATATATTTTTTTTTGGTCACCAACCAGTATTACATCACCCCAGGGGATCACTTCATTCGGAGACAGTTAATGCACATTTCCTACCAAAGATTATTAGTCTATATAGGGGTTTAGCTCATACATAGCTCTAGACAACATATTTCAGTTTTCTGACTTATCCCCAATTCTCTACTTTTTTTTCCTACTCCCTTATTTTTATACCTTTATAACCCTAGATACCAGAAACCCTCACTCGAGCGGCTCTGGCCCGCTGTACTTTTCCCTTACTCCCATCTTACTCATGTAACTGACATCTAACATCTATATCTACACTTCACTGGTCCAGCTGTGACCCGCATAGTAGTTACTCTAATACTGTACAAATTAAAGAAAAAATGAGGTTTTAAACCTTCAGGCTCCATTATTTAGTTACCTGTCATTCTCTGTAGTAATCCAGAATCTATCCTGTTTCTCTTACTATATTTCTAAGAAGGACTTAGATTCTCTTAGAGACAGCTCTTCCTTTTAACAGATATTCAGCCTATGTTGATCTGGAAATGCTACCTTCTATAGCCACCTAAGAATAACATTTGTTTAGCACTCGTACGCCTGTAACACTTTGTTGTTTATTTTTGTATATGTTGTACACCTCAATAAAAAATTTTTGGAAAATAAAAAATAAAAATGAAATTTGCATAGGTGCATTTAAATATAGAAGCATTTGTTGCCATTTACTTCCACAGGCACAGGCCCTCGCAGGATATGTGCATATGCCACTGAAAAAACATAATTTATGTAAGAACTTACCTGATAAATTCATTTCTTTCATATTAGCAAGAGTCCATGAGCTAGTGACGTATGGGATATACATTCCTACCAGGAGGGGCAAAGTTTCCCAAACCTCAAAATGCCTATAAATACACCCCTCACCACACCCACAATTCAGTTTAACGAATAGCCAAGAAGTGGGGTGATAAAAAAGTGCGAAAGCATATAAAATAAGGAATTGGAATAATTGTGCTTTATACAAAATCATAACCACCACAAAAAAAGGGCGGGCCTCATGGACTCTTGCTAATATGAAAGAAATGAATTTATCAGGTAAGTTCTTACATAAATTATGTTTTCTTTCATGTAATTAGCAAGAGTCCATGAGCTAGTGACGTATGAGATAATGATTACCCAAGATGTGGATCTTTCCACACAAGAGTCACTAGAGAGGGAGGGATAAAATAAAGACAGCCAATTCCTGCTGAAAATAATCCACACCCAAAATAAAGTTTAATGAAGATTCAAACTGAAACCGCTGCCTGAAGTACTTTTCTACCAAAAACTGCTTCAGAAGAAGAAAATACATCAAAATGGTAGAATTTAGTAAAAGTATGCAAAGAGGACCAAGTTGCTGCTTTGCAAATCTGATCAACCGAAGCTTCATTCCTAAACGCCCAGGAAGTAGAAACTGACCTAGTAGAATGAGCTGTAATCCTCTGAGGCGGAGTTTTACCCGACTCAACATAGGCAAGATGAAATAAAGATTTCAACCAAGATGCCAAAGAAATGGCAGAAGCTTTCTGGCCTTTTCTAGCACCGGAAAAAATAACAAATAGACTAGAAGTCTTTCGGAAACACTTAGTAGCTTCAACATAATATTTCAAAGCTCTAACAACATCCAAAGAATGCAACGATTTCTCCTTAGAATTCTTAGGATTAGGACATAATGAAGGAACCACAATTTCTCTACTAATGTTGTTGGAATTCACAACTTTAGGTAAAAATTCAAAAGAAGTTCGCAACACCGCCTTATCCTGATGAAAAATCAGAAAAGGAGACTCACAAGAAAGAGCAGATAATTCAGAAACTCTTCTGGCAGAAGAGATGGCCAAAAGGAACAAAACTTTCCAAGAAAGTATTTTAATGTCCAATGAATGCATAGGTTCAAACGGAGGAGCTTGAAGAGCTCCCAGAACCAAATTCAAACTCCAAGGAGGAGAAATTGACTTAATGACAGGTTTTATACGAACCAAAGCTTGTACAAAACAATGAATATCAGGAAGAATAGCAATCTTTCTGTGAAAAAGAACAGAAAGAGCAGAGATTTGACCTTTCAAGGAACTTGCGGACAAACCCTTATCTAAACCATCCTGAAGAAACTGTAAAATTCTCGGTATTCTAAAAGAATGCCAAGAAAAATGATGAGAAAGACACCAAGAAATATAAGTCTTCCAGACTCTATAATATATCTCTCTAGATACAGATTTACGAGCCTGTAACATAGTATTAATCACAGAGTCAGAGAAACCTCTTTGACCAAGAATCAAGCGTTCAATCTCCATACCTTTAAATTTAAGGATTTCAGATCCTGATGGAAAAAAGGACCTTGAGACAGAAGGTCTGGTCTTAACGGAAGAGTCCACGGTTGGCAAGAGGCCATCCGGACAAGATCTGCATACCAAAACCTGTGAGGCCATGCCGGAGCTACCAGCAGAACAAACGAGCATTCCTTCAGAATCTTGGAGATTACTCTTGGAAGAAGAACTAGAGGCGGAAAGATATAAGCAGGATGATACTTCCAAGGAAGTGATAATGCATCCACTGCCTCCGCCTGAGGATCCCGGGATCTGGACAGATACCTGGGAAGTTTCTTGTTTAGATGAGACGCCATCAGATCTATTTCTGGAAGTTCCCATATTTGAACAATCTGAAGAAATACCTCTGGGTGAAGAGACCATTCGCCCGGATGCAACGTTTGGCGACTGAGATAATCCGCTTCCCAATTGTCTATACCTGGGATATGAACCGCAGAGATTAGACAGGAGCTGGATTCCGCCCAAACCAAAATTCGAGATACTTCTTTCATAGCCAGAGGACTGTGAGTCCCTCCTTGATGATTGATGTATGCCACAGTTGTGACATTGTCTGTCTGAAAACAAATGAACGATTCTCTCTTCAGAAGAGGCCAAAACTGAAGAGCTCTGAAAATTGCACGGAGTTCCAAAATATTGATCAGTAATCTCACCTCCTGAGATTCCCAAACTCCTTGTGCCGTCAGAGATCCCCACACAGCTCCCCAACCTGTGAGACTTGCATCTGTTGAAATAACAGTCCAGGTCGGAAGCACAAAAGAAGCCCCCTGAATTAAACGATGGTGATCTGTCCACCACGTTAGAGAGTGTCGAACAATCGGTTTTAAAGATATTAATTGAGATATCTTTGTGTAATCCTTGCACCATTGATTCAGCATACAGAGCTGAAGAGGTCGCATGTGAAAACGAGCAAAGGGGATCGCGTCCGATGCAGCAGTCATAAGACCTAGAATTTCCATGCATAAGGCTACCGAAGGGAATGATTGTGACTGAAGGTTTCGACAAGCTGAAATCAATTTTAGACGTCTCTTGTCTGTTAAAGACAGAGTCATGGACACTGAATCTATCTGGAAACCCAGAAAAGTTACCCTTGTCTGAGGAATCAATGAACTTTTTGGTAAATTGATCCTCCAACCATGATCTTGAAGAAACAACACAAGTCGATTCGTATGAGATTCTGCTAAATGTAAAGACTGAGCAAGTACCAAGATATCGTCCAAATAAGGAAATACCACAATACCCTGTTCTCTGATTACAGACAGAAGGGCACCGAGAACCTTTGTAAAAATTCTTGGAGCTGTAGCTAGGCCAAACGGCAGAGCCACAAACTGGTAATGCTTGTCCAGAAAAGAGAATCTCAGGAACTGATAATGATCTGGATGAATCGGAATATGCAGATATGCATCCTGTAAATCTATTGTGGACATATAATGCCCTTGCTGAACAAAAGGCAAGATAGTCCTTACAGTTACCATCTTGAACGTTGGTATCCTTACATAACGATTCAATATTTTTAGATCCAGAACTGGTCTGAAGGAATTCTCCTTCTTTGGTACAATGAAGAGATTTGAATAAAACCCCATCCCCTGTTCCGGAACTGGAACTGGCATAATTACTCCAGCCAACTCTAGATCTGAAACACAATTCAAAAATGCTTGAGCTTTCACTGGATTTACTGGGACACGGGAAAGAAAAAATCTCTTTGCAGGAGGTCTCATCTTGAAACCAATTCTGTACCCTTCTGAAACAATGTTCTGAATCCAAAGATTGTGAACAGAATTGATCCAAATTTCTTTGAAAAAACGTAACCTGCCCCCTACCAGCTGAGCTGGAATGAGGGCCGCACCTTCATGTGGACTTAGAAGCAGGCTTTGCCTTTCTAGCAGGCTTGGATTTATTCCAGACCGGAGATGGTTTCCAAACTGAAACTGCTCCTGAGGATGAAGGATTAGGCTTTTGTTCTTTGTTGAAACGAAAGGAACGAAAACGATTATTAGCCCTGTTTTTACCCTTAGATTTTTTATCCTGTGGTAAAAAAGTTCCTTTCCCACCAGTAACAGTTGAGATAATAGAATCCAACTGAGAACCAAATAATTTGTTACCCTGGAAAGAAATGGAAAGTAGAGTTGATTTAGAAGCCATATCAGCATTCCAAGTCTTAAGCCATAAAGCTCTTCTAGCTAAAATAGCTAGAGACATAAACCTGACATCAACTCTGATAATATCAAAAATGGCATCACAGACAAAATTATTAGCATGCTGAAGAAGAATAATAATATCATGAGAATCATGATCTGTTACTTGTTGCGCTAAAGTTTCCAACCAAAAAGTTGAAGCTGCAGCAACATCAGCCAATGATATAGCAGGTCTAAGAAGATTACCTGAACACAGATAAGCTTTTCTTAGAAAGGATTCAATTTTCCTATCTAAAGGATCCTTAAACGAAGTACCATCTGACGTAGGAATAGTAGTACGTTTAGCAAGGGTAGAAATAGCCCCATCAACTTTAGGGATTTTGTCCCAAAATTCTAATCTGTCAGACGGCACAGGATATAATTGCTTAAAACGTTTAGAAGGAGTAAATGAATTACCCAATTTATCCCATTCTTTGGAAATTACTGCAGAAATAGCATTAGGAACAGGAAAAACTTCTGGAATAACCACAGGAGATTTAAATACCTTATCTAAACGTTTAGAATTAGTATCAAGAGGACCAGAATCCTCTATTTCTAAAGCAATTAGTACTTCTTTAAGTAAAGAACGAATAAATTCCATTTTAAATAAATATGAAGATTTATCAGCATCAATCTCTGAGACTGAATCCTCTGAACCAGAAGAGTCATCAGAATCAGAATGATGATGTTCATTTAAAAATTCATCTGTAGGGAGAGAAGTTTTAAAAGATTTTTTACGTTTACTAGAAGGAGAAATAACAGACATAGCCTTCTTTATGGATTCAGAAACAAAATCTCTTATGTTATCAGGAACATTCTGCACCTTAGATGTTGAAGGAACTGCAACAGGCAATGGTACTTTACTAAAGGAAATATTATCTGCATTAACAAGTTTGTCATGACAATTAATACAAACAACAGCCGGAGGAATAGCTACCAAAAGTTTACAGCAGATACACTTAGCTTTGGTAGATCCAGCACTAGACAGCGATTTTCCTGTAGTATCTTCTGACTCAGATGCAACGTGAGACATCTTGCAATATGTAAGAGAAAAAACAACATATAAAGCAAAATTGATCAAATTCCTTAAATGACAGTTTCAGGAATGGGAAAAAATGCCAAAGAACAAGCTTCTAGCAACCAGAAGCAATGAAAAAAATGAGACTGAAATAATGTGGAGACAAAAGCGACGCCCATATTTTTTAGCGCCAAATCAGACGCCCACATTATTTGGCGCCTAAATGCTTTTGGCGCCAAAAATGACGCCACATCCGGAACGCCGACATTTTTGGCGCAAAATAACGTCAAAAAATGACACAACTTCCGGCGACACGTATGACGCCGGAAACGGAAAATAATTTTTTGCGCCAAAAAAGTCCGCGCCAAGAATGACGCAATAAAATGAAGCATTTTCAGCCCCCGCGAGCCTAACAGCCCACAGGGAAAAAAGAGTCAAATTTTTAAAGGTAAGAAAAAAATGATTAATTCAAGTGCATTATCCCAAATATGAAACTGACTGTCTGAAAATAAGGAATGTTGAACATTCTGAGTCAAGGCAAATAAATGTTTGAATACATATATTTAGAACTTTATAAACAAAGTGCCCAACCATAGCTTAGAGTGTCACAGAAAATAAGATTTACTTACCCCAGGACACTCATCTACATGTTTGTAGAAAGCCAAACCAGTACTGAAACGAGAATCAGCAGAGGTAATGGTATATATAAGAGTATATTGTCGATCTGAAAAGGGAGGTAAGAGATGAATCTCTACGACCGATAACAGAGAACCTATGAAATAGACCCCGTAGAAGGAGATCACTGCATTCAAATAGGCAATACTCTCCTCACATCCCTCTGACATTCACTACACGCTGAGAGGAAAACCGGGCTCCAACTTGCTGCGGAGCGCATATCAACGTATAATCTAGCACAAACTTACTTCACCACCTCCATCGGAGGCAAAGTTTGTAAAACTGAATTGTGGGTGTGGTGAGGGGTGTATTTATAGGCATTTTGAGGTTTGGGAAACTTTGCCCCTCCTGGTAGGAATGTATATCCCATACGTCACTAGCTCATGGACTCTTGCTAATTACATGAAAGAAACAGTAATAACATTTACTAGAAGCATTTTTGCTAATGGAAGTATATTGCAAAAAATCTTATATTTCAAATAGAAATCATGCACCTATGCACATTTCAATTTTGACCTTTCTATCTCTTTAAATATATATAGCTCCTTAGCACACTATAAATCATCATAAGGTGGGATTTTGTGAAGGATTCCTTTTTATATATATCTAGATATTCAGATGTGTAACAAGCACTGCTGACTGGATCATTGGCAGGTTTTGCTCAGGACCAGCAATGCACCGTGGGTCACGAGCAACACTTCTATGTGTTTAACCCCTTTGCAAGGATTAAACACACAGCAGAGCAGGGTCAATAGTAATAAAATTACATACTTTAATGGATTAGAGCATGTAGTTTTTCAACTATTATGGCCCTTTAATGTAATCCAAAATAAATATAAATACTAAAAGGTTGATTTACGTATGGTTTGTAATAGCATGGAGTTAAAAAGGGTTTATCAGATTATGTTAATTCTTCCGACAACACAATGGGCTAGACTGGAATAAATCCTGCAGTTAGGAGATTCACGCAACGACTGTACCATGCAAGACCAATAACCTTCCTTAGGTCATCAAGGGCTTTATTAATATAAAGTCTGTTATCCATTAGAAGAAGCTCAGATTTTATCATATTACGTATTTAACATTTTCAAACCAACATACATATTTCTGCACATTAAAAAGCAAAGAAAAAAAAGAAAAATTAAATAATTAATGCACCTATCAAAACAGTACAATGTTATTATTCCAGATTTACCACAAAAACAAACAAAACATAAAAATATTATTATATAGGGTCCGATTACAAGTATGTTTGCGCTCGGGTTTTCTCGATTGTTTGTGCGCAGGTTAACTCGCGATTTACGCTAGAATAATTACAGCGACTTCGGAGGTGTGGTTAACCATTTCACAAAACATAAAAGTTGCACTAAACACTTCAAAAACACATTACACAGTACACTCACACTCATAATATCCCATCTAATAAAAATTATTTATAAATAAAATTGCAAAAAAAAGTTATAAGGGCTTAGATATGAGGTTTCAGGTGTTAAAATAAATGCAGGCAAAGGACTTTAACATTGGGATGCATGTATATATATATATATATATATATATATATATACATGTCTAAAAATGTATATGTATGTCTAGATATATATGTCTATATATGTACATATGTATTTATATGTGTATATATGTATTTACAGACATATACACATATAAACACATTATGTATGTACACATATCTAGACATATATAGAAGTGCATTAGAGCACTTTGCAGTTAAGTAGATGAAAACATGTAAAACATATTTATGCAATATTCATATTTAATAAAGTGTCATACTGTTTATTTACTGTAAATATTTCACAATCCAAAGTTCTGCACATAGCAGAATATGTTCTATGTATTTTTAAAGAGATATTGCTATATATATCTGTACATATCTATACATATATATAATCATATATATAGGTATATATTGTACCAAAATACCATCAGATATACAGTATATTATTATTATTTATTTGTAGAGCGCCAACAGCGCAGCGCTAAAGACATGGATCTAATATGCAAGGTGACAGTTATTGGAGACAAAGGGATAGAGGGCCCTGCTACTGTTGTAAATCATCTCTCATGAAAGTGATCTACAAAGCAGCTAGGCTCGTAGGCTCACATGCTAAGGGGGTTCAAGGGGATAACTAAAAGAAGGAGAGGAACTAAGATGGCAAAATGTTAGTGTATATTGTATGCATCCCTAAACAGTAGAGTCTTTAAGGAGCGCTTGAAAGTTTGAAAACTAGGGGAGAGTGGTGTAGAGCGAAGGCAGAGAGTTCCACAAAATAGGGACCAGTCTGGAGAAGTCTCATAGACGGGAATGTGAGGAGGTAACAATAGAGGAGGAAAGAAGGATGTCATGAGCAGAGCGAACGTGTAAGGAAGATCAGCCTGGCAGTGGCATTTATTATGGATTGTAAGGGAGATAGGTGGCAGCTAGGGAGGCCAGAGAGGATGGAATTGCAATAGTCAAGGCGGGAAATGATTAGAGAGTGGATTCAAGTGTTAGTTGTGTCTTGTGTGAGGAAGTGGCGAATTTTGGAGATGTTTTTAAGGTGGAGGCGGCAAGAATTGGCCAAAGACTGGATGCGGGAGTGAAAAAGAGATCTGAGTCAAGTGTAACCCCAATACATCGGGCATGCTGGGTTGGGGTAATGATGTTATTATCAACAGTTAAGAGAAAGTTGGGGGGTAGGGATTTTGGAAGAAGGGGGGAAACAAGGAGCTCAGTTTTTGAGAGAGTATTAGAAAGACAGTAACACGAGTTAGTAAGGAAGGGGATAGGTCTGGTGCAGAGATCTAGATTTGGGTATATCATCAGCATACAAATGGTATTGAAACCCATAGGACTGTATTAAAGGGACGGTCTACAATAGAATTGTTGTTGTTTTAAAAGTTAGATAATCCCTTTAATACCTATTCCCCAGTTTTGCACAACCAACAGTTATATTAATATAGTTTTAACTCTGTGATTACCTTGTATCTAAGAATCATCTGACATCCCCCTGATCATATGACTTGTTTATTTATTATCTATTGACTTGCATTTTAGCCAATTAGTGCTGTGTTGTGCTAACTCTTAAATGACTCCCTGGGCGTGAACACAATGATATGTATATGGCCCACATGAACTAGCAGTATTCTGTTGTGAAAAGCTAATAAAAAAAGTATTCTATTCATGTAATTTAGCTTTGAAAATTGAGCGGTTTCTAATACTCAGAACTTGAATTGCACCTGCTGACTTCTCAAGACTAACTCTGCTACATACATATCCCTAATTAGATTTATCAAATATTAATAGCAAAACAATTCCCGTTATACTAACTTTATGATCGTGACTAGCCTTGTTGTCTGCTGACTAAAGCCCAGATTGGCTCCTCCAAATAAGGCAAATGGTGGGTGAAGTTTGGCTATAGAAAAATAACTGCAGAAAAAACAAATGTTACTTTGTTTTTAAAACATTAAGGGGTCGATTTATCAAAGGCTTTGCAAGCCTTTCAAGCCCCTAAGACTGCAAGTTCTTACATTCTGGTGACTGCTGCTTTCCTAACCTTTTGCCACCTCTAAGGTGGTGAATTTCAATCTCCCTGGTCTCGTCTGACCGGGGGGATTAACAGCCCGATCAGGCTGATTGCTGTCCGCCACCTCTGTCTTAGGACAGCTGCTTTTTAATTTCTGCTTCATGCGGAACTGAAGCGGAGTGGGTCGGAAGCAGCATCCGCTGCTTCATAAATCAACCCCTAAAACTTGACTGATATGTTATTCTTTAGCAAAAGAAATGTCTTGTAATTACAATGTGTTTACTGTCCCTGCCTTTAAATCTCTGCACAGAATGTCATATCAGTAAAAACAATATCAATATACAAACTGTTTGTGTCCCTTTAAACTCTTCCACTGGTGTTAACATTTTTTGGCATTTAATATCATTATAATTAATGATTATTTACACAAGGATTCACTTAAATTATTGTAAAAATACAAATTCATGTTGTGTTTACCAACAGTTCACTAAAGTAATTATTATGATAGTTATTAAATTGACAAAAATAATATTTAATTAACATCTTCGCTTTGCTGTTAGTTCTAATTCAGCATTTTTATTTTAAACATTACAAAGCAATGTTACATTTTATTAATAAAACATGTATTCACTTGGCAATAATTGTGTGCTATTTATTATAACAACTATATTTGTTTAACAGACGGTAAATCTATGTGTTATTATGAGACGCGTGCAGACAAAATAACATTTCCGACAAACTGTTCATCGTGAAAACTTTTTTTCTTTTTTCATTAAAAGAACATAAAACCCCAAATTTTTATTTCAGGATTTAGACAGAGAAAACAATTAAAAAAAACTTTCCAATTTACTTTTATTATTTAAATTGCTTCATTCTCTTTTTATCCTTTGCTGAAGGGTTTATCTAGGAAAGATCAGGAGCAGCAAAGGACATAGGTTCTATCTGCTGATTGGTGGCTGCATATATATACCGATTGTCATTGGCTCACCTATTTGTTCAGTTAGAAACCAGTAGTGCATTGATGCTCCTTCAACAAAGGATACCAAGAGAATGAAACAAATTTGATAATAGAAGTAAATCGGAAAGTTGTTTAAAACCTAAATCATGAAAGACATATTTTTGGGTTTCATGTACCGTAAGGATTTTCTCATACAGGAGAGTCATTCGATTTGGCCAAATTTTGACAACAGTAGCTGTTTATGGAAATGTATTATTTCCTATGGGGAACCTTGTAATTACAAAACATTACTGTTGTGTTGTTATAGAATAACGTCAGCCAAGTCTGAACATTTTTAAAACAAATTAAGGTCCATTTTACCGCAATTATTTTTCAGTAACCATACTCCATCCACTGTTTTTCCTTATTTGGAGGAGTCAATCTAGACTTCAGTCCACAGAAAACTAGGCACGCCACAGTCATAAAATACATTGTTTTGCACTTGTCTGATAAAACAAATTAGGAACAGATATGCAGCAGATTTAGCCTTACGAAGACAGCAGTGTGCATTTCAGGTTCTGAGAATTACAAACTGTTCAATTTTCAGAACTAAATGACATGAAAAGGGAGCAAAATAAATAAACATGTTTTATTATCCAGAACTAAACAAATGTATATGAAAATCTCAAGGTGTTTTTAGTCTATTTAATCTTAACCCCCCCCCCCAGAAAACAACACTTAAAGGAACAGTAAATACAGTAGAATTGCATAATCAACAAATGTGTGATGAAAAGACAATGCAATTGCACTTGGTCTGAACATTAAATGAGAAGTAGATTTTTTTTTTACTATTTTCAGTTATGTCCTATTTCCACTTCTCCTGCATCATGTGACAGCCTGCAGCCAATCACAAATGCATATACAAATATTCTGTGAACTGTTGCACATGCTCAGTAGGAGTTGGTGACTCAAAAAGTGTAAATATAAACAAAATGTGCACATGTTGTTAACCCTTTCATGACAGGGTTAAAGTGTCTACATCGGAACACCTGTTCCGATGTAGACAAATTGAAACTACGCGAGATTTCAATTATTGGATCGCATCTGGGGGGCGTCCCTACAACCCTAGGAACGCCCTCCAGACCGCGATCAAGTCCTTGAAGCACAGAAGGCTTCAGGACAGCCGTTTGTTATGACGTTCTATTCCGTCATAACGGCTTTAAAGCCCAGTGTAAATATGACGGAATAGAACGGCATAACGGCGTTAAAAGGTTAATGGAAGTAAATTAGAAAGTTGTATAAAATTGCTGCTCTATCTGAATCATGAACGTTTAACTTTGACTTAAGAGTCCCTTTAAAGTTAAAATAGTAGCTAGTGCTACAAGCCAGCAGCACACAAAGTTCATGACGGGGGTTCATGAGTGGTCAAGGTTATTGAATATTGTAGATTTTAACTATTTAAACCTTTGCGGGCGCCTATATAGTCTACATTTTGAACTTTTAAATCATTTCCCGTCTTTAGAGTAACAGTTATAACCACATGAAGGAACTATTAAAATTATTTACGTAATTTTGTGTTTTCTACTGAATGCAAAGAATACAGCAAAATCATTATTATTTTGTTTTTGCATTCATCCAAATTCACTTGTGTGGTTTCAGATACCTCCAAATGCTGTTCGGCTATTTTCAGAGCCAAATGTATTCTTGTGAAACTGTAACACACTAGGATCTGGATTTTATACTAGCTATAAATACATGGGTTAGTATATACACAACAATGCATTGAACACATATATTGTCTACAGTAACAGCAATAGTGATGAGGACCCAGACATAGGGTTGCAAGGTGTCCAGTATTCAATGGGACAGTCCAGTATTTTATCAGGCTCTCCAGTACAATATGTAGAAAAATACTAGACACTTAAATGTCCATGTATTTTTAAAGTACCATAAGTGCCAGCTAAATTTAAAGGGCCTCCTATGCCTCTATACATCACAAATATTGCCCAAAAAGTAGCAATGAGCATTTTCTATTATATATGTTAAAAGCAGCTGGGGGGGGGGGGGAACCATTGCTGTGTGTATGTACTCATGGCAGTCAAGGGGTTCAAATCACTATTGTGTATGTGTTACTGACAACCAAGGGGATAAAATGACTGCTCAGTTGTATAAAAATACAGTTGATTCAAGCGTGGGACCTAAGATTGAACTTTTGGTGGGATATTGTGTGACCTACCAACTACCACATTTGCCCAATGACTTATAGGTTGTCCGGTATTTTTATGGAGCACAGCCAACGACCTTACCCAGACACCATTTGCGGCTGAAGTAAACATAACAGAAAATATTTCCAATAGCATATTTTATTGGGTAAAATCTAGTTAGCTATAATCCATTGTACATCTGTATTATTATACCTAATTGTATAATTATCTGTAGTCTATACAGCTGTATTTGTATAGTAAGGGTATAGCTTTTCACTATGCACTGTATAAGCACATAATGCCATGCAATATAAAAGATCAAAAGTCTGCAGACCAATTGTTGCTTTCATATTCTTTTATTAAAGCTATATAATAAAACATAGCACTATAATGGTTTTACTATGAAAGCAACATTTGGTGCTGTGGACTTTTTTTTTTGTCTTTTATGCCTCTACCAAGTGCAGCAAAGTGAGTGTATTTTTTACAAGACTGAGTTGGCATTGCTGGGCTCACTTTTGGTTATACATGCAGCCAGAACAAAAGTAGTGTTGGGCAAAAGGCCTAGGCACCGTTTGCAGCTGAGGTAAATATACAAGTATACATATACAATTGCATATTTTATTGTGTTATTATTATAAATACATATTAGTATACGAGTGTAAATGTGTTATAAGTATTGATATAAGTTCGGGTTGGTATATACATGACAGTAAATATAATAAAGACATTTAGCACAAGGCCAAGACACCATTTGCAGTTGAGCTGAGGGTGAGGTAATTCCAGGCGCCCTTGCTACATCCGGGACCTCTGCAGGGTATGCGTGAGGAGGAGCTGGCTGTGACGGTGACGCAAGGAAGCTCCGGGAGCGTGCCTCTTCCCAGTTAGTCTTGAAGCTGCGCGGCCTCGTCGTCACGCGCGTTCCCAGAGAGCTAGGCGAGAGGCGCAGGGGGGTGTCGCGAGCTCGATCCCTCGCTGACTGACTCCGACTCCCCCGCTTTAATTGTGTGACCTCATTCATTATTTTTTCCGCCCTCTCGGGATATTATTTTATTTTTAACCCCTTGGTCATTTATATATATTTTCCCTGTGTATTTTTTTTCTCCTCATCAAGGTCTTGGGGGGTGGGGGGACCAAGGAATGAAGTGTCGGTGCCGTGAGAAGATCCCCGTCACCGCCTGAATGCTGTGAGGCGGTTGTCGCTCACCCCCAGCAGCTCTCCGCTTGTCGCCCGTCCTCGGTAAGTGCGCAACGCTTGTTAAGGTGAGTCAGGATGCTGAGGCCGCCCAAGGCCGCGGTGCCTGGGCCCAAGCCGCTCAGGCGTTCTCAGCTGCGCAGTTCGCCGCATATTTTTTTCCCCGTGAAGCTGAGTTCCGCCGCGTGGCCCGAGCCTGCTTTTGTCGCTAGTTGGGCTCCCGGGTTGTCCCTGACAGGGTTGTGACGCCTGTCACTGAGCGGCCATGTCTGCCCGGTCTGGCGCTGTCATCTTGTGTAAACAGCCTCTTGTTGTGTGCGGGGAAACAGGTTCCAGCGAGAAAATGGAAGCTGTTGTGTTGTTGTTACAGCTGCCTCACGTTTGTCACATTTGTGAGGTGAAGTTAGCACTTTAACCCCTTGGCTGCCAGAGAAGGTAAAGCATTGTAACCAAGGGGTTCTAGTGAGGTGCAACTATAGCTCTTGACGGCCGCTGTCTGTCAAACCAGGATCTCTGGTGCAAGGTGACTGCTAGAGAGGGATACAATATATCTTATAGGGCATTCTGAGGGGCTCTGAACTCACAGTAACACAGAGCAAAATAACTTGTCACTAAATTAAAAAAGGTCATTTGTATAGACCGAAGCCCCTCATAGGACTGTTTGCACCCCATGGGTGATGTATATGCACCCGCTAGTGCATGTGCCAAGTACACATGCATGGTTGAACACCTGGTTCCATGCACATCTCAATGGTGTTTATTATTTTAATCTATGGACCTGTACAATGTTTTTGAGCACTCTGATTTTTCAGAACAATGCCTTCTAGTGAAGAGGTTAATAAAACAGTCTATGGTCAGATTGAGATCCTAAAATTCCTTTAAAGCATTGGTTTTCAAAGCTGTCCTCAGACCTCCCTAACAGGCCAGGTTTTGATGATATCTGAACTGGAGCGCAGGTAAAATAAAAAGCTGATTAGGAAACATGGTTATTTTACCTGCTCTCATGCCACCGTAATCCTGAAAATCTGGCCTGTTTAGGAGGCATTGAGGACAGCTCTTTAAAGACTATAGAGGTGACAGCTTCTGCTTTACAGTATTATTTCACTTCTACACAATATGTAGCACCCTGAATATAGCTGTAAGGAAGAATGATCTAAAACATTGTTTATTTAGCCACATTGTTTTCTAACACTTTTTTTGGTTAAATGTGTAGTGTAATTAGGCAAGTGCTTGCCTAAATAAAGTGCTGTATCTTATTTAGCTTCATCTTTTTTAAACTTGTACACAGCCAGTGTATTGTTCCTAACATTGCTTTCACACTCCTCTGGTAGTAAATGTGTCGTGCTCTCTTTAATAGTTAAGGTGTTAACTGTTTTTGAAATCTAGAACTAGTTATTACTCTGGACAGTAAATAAGGTTTTACACCAAAGAGAAGTTCAGATGGATCAAGATTAAACATGCAGCATGGGATATTGTAAACTCAGTAGCTTTCAGATCATGCTAATGCTTGTTCACTTTTTAGTTGTGCTTTGAAATGCATTTTTAAGTTGTGGAGACACATTCATTTTTTATGTTTAAATCCAAACGTTGCTTTAGGAAGCTATTTGCATATTTATAAATATTGCAGGAATATGTGAACCATGTCTATTTTAGGGGCAAAATTTATCAAGCCCCTAAAAAGTCGCAATTCCGCAATAGTTCGCAATGTGTGAAGTCAAAAATGTCGCCAGTGTTTTTTAAAATTCTAGAGACATTTTTGGGGCAAAACTTTTTTTGCGTTGTCAAGCGAATGGCTGACCCTAGTTTTCTTGCGAAAATTTCATTTTCACTTTATCAATCTTAATTTTAGACACCAGTAAATGGTTTATTGTTTTAACCAAGTGATTGTTTGTAAGAATGTTATTTCTTATATAATAAAGTTATTTTTATTTTGCCCCTTCTTTGGCTCTCTTTCATTGAGGAAGGTTCCCCGTTTTTTGGAGCTTATCTTCGTTCTTTTTAATACACTTATTTCAATTGCAATTAAAGGGCCACTGTAAGTAAATATTTTCTATGCCTGTTACTAACTAACTAACTACCCCAAATACGCTTTTTATCAATAGCATTTCATTAAAGGGCCACTGTAAGTAAATATTTTCTATGCCTGTTACTAACTAACTAACTACCCCAAATACCCTTTTTATCAATAGCATTTCATTAACATATCTCTACCGTATATCAGAAATCTTGTCTGCAAATGTAATTGTTTTCCAAACCCACTCCTTGGGTATCCTTTGCTCTGTACCAATCCGTTTACAATACCTAGGTTTCAAAATGGCGCTTTAAACACAATTTCATTGGTTTAAGTATTTTGAACACACAGTGCTGAAAATAGTGGGCAGGATAACGTGACATCATCGGGGAATAAAATATATAACTTTTATAACGTTATGAAACTTCGTTTTGGAGAAAATATAGGTCAGTAAGTTTTAATTGATGTTTATTAACTTTAATATGTTAGTTGTTTGGCTTAAAAATTATAACAGAAAGTAATCCTTTAACATATCTCTACCGTATATCAGAAATCTTGTCTGCAAATTTAATTGTTTTCCAAACCCATTCCGTGGGTATCCTTTGCTCTGTACCAATCCGTTTACAATACCTAGGTTTCAAAATGGCGCTTTAAACACAAAGTTATTGGTTTAAGTATTTTGAACATGCAGTGCTGAAAATAGTGGGCAGGGTAACGTGACATCATTGGCGAATAAAAGATATAACTTTTAGAACGTTATAAAACTTCGTTTTGGAGAAAATATAGGTCAGTAGGTTTTAATTAATGTTTATTAACTTTAATATGTTAGTTGTTTAGCTTAAAAATTATAACAAAGTAATCCTTTAAATTATTTTACTTTTTTATAAATGTGTATACTTTCTTGTTTCATTATTATTATTTATTATTATTATTATTATTATTATTATTATTATTATTATTATTATTCAGGTTCTGCGCCTTATGGGCAATTTCTAACCCTAGATACAGCAAGAAAGACATATATTTCCATTTTTCCTCCAAACAACATCGCTATTTATTTTTCACTCCTCGCAACCTACAAATTGGCGAGATTAAAAACAGTGAATATTGCATGCACCACACTTCATAAATAGGAGAACTGCGAATATATGGGCATTTTAAAATGCCAATAGAGATGAATACAAGAATTAGGCATTTCCAGACAACTTATTCGCATATATTTAAGACTTGCGAATGGTCATGAGTCAATTTGTTCGCACATATGAAAAGTTGCGACTTTATTGGCGCATAACCTTTCATAAATATGGTGATATTATTTGTGAGTTTTTTTTGACGACAAATGTGAGAATTTTCTTAT